>NC_053161.1:181395037-181537537 GCF_016835505.1 Polypterus senegalus
ATGAAAACGCATGTCTCATCCACTGGTCGGACGCTCATTTTCCATGGCTGCTGTAGAGCTGTAAAATGTGTGCCCTCTGACTGCTGATTATACAAAATGAACACCGGATAGTTAAAAATATGTAAAATTGATTTTAAAAGGTTGTAGATATAGTTTTCTATATAATCTTCTCCACTATGTGTCTGCATCCTATTCCCTACAGGCAACACTCATTTCCATGGCTGGAGCAGATCCATGGGCTTGTGTGCACCCTGTCTGCTGCTTTCAAAATGAACCCTGGGTAACTAATATTGTCTGAAATCCATGGTAAAAGATTGCTGAAAGTCTTCTACATCACTTTCAAGTCTACTGTGTCCCACTGTCCTCTCCACTCAAAGGGACACTCACTTCTACAGCTGAGCTTTTGCGTCAGAGTTGTGAGCTTCAACTGTTGCTTGCAGAATGAACATTAGACAATTTTATTGGATTGGCTGTTTTTCATTATATTAATATTAATTTATTTATTCATTCAGCCTCTGTTAAAAAAAGAAGCACATTTTCCCTTAGAGTACAAGTTCTATCTATCTATCTATCTATCTATCTATATGAAATACATGAGACTTGGAAAAATTCATATTATTTGTCAAATGAAGTACCAAATATCCACATTTGTAGGACAAGTCAATTAAAGAGTCCGACAAACAGCAACTGAGATATTAAAACATTTTATTGAATCTGTTCTGACAATTATAGTCTTTTAATTAAAATAATGATTATAATTATCAGAAAACGTAGCCATTTTAATGTCAGCATAAAACCAGGCCAGTAACATTTTTTTGAAATAATTTCAGCAGTTTTATAAATTCCAGAATGTACACCAATAGCACTGGCATGAACTTCCTTACAAGTATCCTTTGTCTCCTAAACTCAACAAATAACTTTCATATTCCTCCTGTTGCTCTGCTTGTCTTTTTTGACAATAGTAAAGGTCATCCTCTTGAAAAAATTATATTCACGCAGCAATTAAAAATATGGTTATAATGTAAAACACTTCAAACAAGCCTGTAAAATGTACATTTTCTTTGTTTAAGTTGACTTCTTCAATGGATCTAACACTTACAACATGGGGCACTACAACACACATACACAAATATCTTTTAGTATTGTTTTAATATAGCCTTGAAAATTGTTAGTATCTGTCCTCTATCCAAGCCACCCATTTACAAAAGAGATTTACAGGCTTGGGCCAGAAGACAAAAATGAAAGGAAAGAAATGCCAAACTAGTGCTTGCCACACTGACGCTTGCTCATACTACTACAGTTTAAAAGTGCCACCCAACCTGATGCCAACTCTTTCAGATGGGTAGTGAAACCCGGAAAATGTATCAATGGACACAGGAAAAAGTTAAAAGACTTATTCTGACAGTGACCATGTTGGGGATTGTTGATCTGTGAAGTGGCAGTAAAAATAAAAAAAATTTAAAAACCTGATTACAAAATATATTAAGAAAACTCAAAAGGTTTGATTAATTTATGAAAACTCCATAGAATACTTTCTAATACATGTTTTTCCTTCAACAGTCATGCTAATGTCAGAATTTGTGTGTTTTATCACTTATACTTTGTGCACATATTGATGCTGTTTTATGGAAAACGCAAGCACACGAGTAAATAATTATCAGCGGTTACAATTTAAATGTATATTTGCAGTATATACTGTACTGTATCCTGAAATGCCAAATTAGAAATGAGAAGATGATGAAAAGTTATATTTTGTTTAATATACTTTAAACAAACTGATCACAAAATGTCCTAATCAGTTTGACTTTGTTGGTACCCTAGAGTGGCACATATCCTGGAAGAAGTCCTATCAGGTTTATTTGGATTTAAAAAACCAAAATAATAATAATAATAATAATAATAATAATAATAATAATAATAATAATATAATAATATATATATATAGCATTTTTCTGGCTACTCACAGCGATTTTCATAGACATACTTAAAAAGACAGTGTAAGCTTGATTTTTTTAAATTAGTGGATGAGTAAGGACATAGTAGACAAAAAAGTGATATAGAAGACTTCCTTCAATCTCTTTAAATAAACTGTGGACAGTTTTGTAATTCCAGTGTTAATTTACAAGCAGAAGACGGGGGCACACATTTCTACAGCACAGACCAAGCTGTGTAAGTAAGTGTCTCTTCTGCTAGAAGGGATTAAGAGACACACTCGATATGAAAGTGCTGTCTGATAGGCTTATTAAAGAAACTGTGCACAATTGTAACTGCCTGGTGTTCATTTTGTAATGGACCACTACAGATGAGGAATGCCACAGGCTGCTAAAAGTTTTTTAAATACATTTGATGAGTTTTAATCTCCCATGAAAAACGGTGCACAGAACTCCTGTGTGTTTTATAGGATAATTGCACCTGCTGTGAAAATGAGAATCCTCTCCAATGTACAGGAGGTGAAAAGGTGGGTGTGATAGGAAATTTATTTATTTATTTATATAGAACTAATGTATATTTCATTCCAATAGTTGTAATGGCTCACATGGCGGAGGTGAAATTTGAGTTCAACAACAAAACCTTTCCTGTGGATTTTTTCCCCCCTTTTTAATTCCCAGGAAAAACCACCTGTGTAAATGTTTAAGAGCAAGCTGTCACTTATAGCATGACAATGGATTGCTACATTTATTTTAACGAGCTCATCATTTTACCAAAGTTTACTGTCTGCCCTCAATCACAGAGCACCCCAGTAAAACGTCAATAGCGTTTAATATCCCTGCAGCCTTAGAACGCAGACATCAGGACATCGCTGTGCGTGCATGTTTACTAACAGATATGACAGCATTTTGCACGGAGCATGCGTAAAAACAAATTGATTAAGATCAGCGATTTTCAACGGTTCACATGTTTGCCGTAAGATTTTTTTAAAGCAAACTAATTAAAAACTTCTTTGAAGAAATTTGACACAAAATAAGTCTACGACGCAGATTCTATACCATTTTATAGGAATTTTACATCATTATTTTAATAATATACATACACTATGTGTGGACTATAAAGCAATACATGTATAATTTCGTGCATTTTAACCTGTTGACATCTCTCAACTTGTTAAAAAGTTGTATATAATTAATTTATATGAACATTTACTTCAATAATATACACATTATGTTTGCATTGCGTGTTCACCTTGCTGTGTAATTATTTCAATGAACTCGTGGTATTGTCCTTATTCATACCCCACTACGCAGCGGCTGAATTTGATCATGCATTCACACGTATAATAATAATAATAATATTATTATTATTATTATATTATTATTATTATTATTATTATTATTGTTATTAATTCCTTACATTTCTTACTACTCAAAGCAATTTGTAAAATAAATAAGTAAATAAATAAAATAACAGAAAGGAAGCCCCCCGGACACAAACCAGTGATCATTTAACTGCGAGTCAGCAATCTTACCACCACCTCTTCCTTTTAGATACGCGCATTATAATTTTGAGCACTACGGGTAAGTAATAGCTATTATCTTTTGTAAGTCAATTAAAAATGCTTAAGCCTAAAAAAAGATCGCCCTATCAAAATAAGAGACTCTTTCACCTTGTTGAAGTGAATCATCTTTAAATTAAATGCTGCCAATAAGGAATAATAGAAATCACCGCGCTGCTTTCTAACTTTGACGAACTAAAGTTTTATTGGGTGAAAAAAAGATCGTTCATGACAGATACACTTAATCAGCAGTATGTGCGACCCATGATGTGTGAGTTTGAGTATTTGTGTTGTGTACGTGTGTGTGTTTGGTTTTCTCAGTTTTACAATAAAAACAGACCTCAGTTATTTGTGAAGCAGGAATATTCTGATCAATCTGGTCCCTGATCACTGATAAACATTCAGAAGAAACAGTGCTATTCCAGTGTTTTCCTCCATAACATCCTTTCAGCAAACAGGACTAAGTTCCTTGCTGAAACAGATCACCCTTTAATGAAATGCTGCCAATACGGAATAACAGAAATCACCGGGCGGCTTTGGTCAATGATAAACCAGCGTTTGTTGAGGTGAAAAAATGGGAGGTACTGCGGTTGCTATCAATGCTTCCTGGTAACTCAGCTTTTGAGAAGAATCTGTTTTATGGGGTGAAAAAATAATCGTCCTTGACAGATACTGTACGCTTAATCAGTAGTACGTCGACCCACGATTTGTGAGTGTGAGTGAGTGTGTGAGCGTGTACGTGCTTGTGTGTGGTTTTGTTAGTTTTACTATAAAACAGTTAAACATCAGTTATTTGTGATGCGGGAATATTCTGGTCATTTTGATCCCTGATGAACATTTAAAGAAACAGAGCAACTCCAGTGTTTTCCTTCATAAAATCCTTTCAGCAAACAGGACTAAGTTCCTTGCTGAAGCAGATCGCCCTTTAATAAAATGCTACCAATACGGAATAACAGATATCACCAGGCGGCTTTCCACCAATGATAAACCAGCGTCTGATGAGGTGAAAAAATGGGACGTACTGTGGTTGCGATTAATGCTTTCTAGTAACTCTGCTTTTGAGAAGAATCTGTCATGGGAGGGACAAGAGGGAGCGAGTGAGGCGGGTACAATGAGCCGGGGCGGGACGGAGGCGAGGCGAAGAGGCGGGTATCTGCGCGAGTGTTTTAAATAATGAAAGGAAAAAAAGTGCTTTGAAATCGAGGACCCCCAACAAATAGGGCTTACGAAACAAAACGCGACAGACAAGCGTATGCTGCTTGTATAAAATGTTCACAATAATTACAACAGTGTTGAAGCAATGATGAAGCAAAAGGGAGATGCTAAACATGGGTGACCGCCTGCCCATAAATCCCAACCAATGTATATATCTGAACCGATCTATCTGAACCAATATATATATATCAGAACGGATGTATCTGAACTGATGTATATATCTAAACCAATCTATTTTAACCAATATATATATTTAAACCAATGTATATCAACCAATATATATATCTCAACCAATGTATATATTTGAACAGATGTATTCAAACCAATGTATAAATCTGAACGGATGTATTCAAACCGATGTATATATCTCAACCAATACATCCCAACCAATGTATATATTTGAACCGAAATATATATCTGAATGGATGTATTAAAACCAATGTATATATTCAAACCAATGTATCTGAACCGATATAAATATCTGAACCAATGTATATATTTACAAACCAATCTTTTTTCCTGAACGGCCCTCATAGTATATATATATATATATATATATATATATATATATATGTATATATATATGTATATATATATGTATATATGTATGTATATATATGTATATATATATATATATATATATATATGTATATATATATATATATATATATATATACATATATATATATATATATATATATATATATATATATATATATATATATATATATATATATATATATATATGTAAATAAATAAATAAATAAAATAGAGAAATAAAAGGATACCGGTGAGTAGCGGCAGCAAGTCGCGCCAGCATTCACTCACCGGAACCGGAAATTTGAAGTCCCATCCTGCATTTTCTTTAATTTCTTTCCTAAGAGCTTTACGCTTGGCCATAACTTGTGTAAAAGATTCACCAGGTGCTATGTTATTAGGTATAAAAGTGCAACACTCCTTTCCTAACATATGGCGCACTCCTCCTTCTTCTGCCAACTGCCAGTCTAACACCTGCCTATTCTGCCACGTCATGTGACTGGTACCATCCAATTTCTCTCCTAACACTGATAAGGCGGAGTCAGTACAGCTGATAAATCTCTGCTGATTATAATACTGATAATTAATCCACTCTGTGTTTCTATTAGACATAATCCACCCAAATACAGACTCAAATCCTGATTAAATTTCATCCCTTGCTTTAAACTCATTTAGGATGCCTCTAGGTTATTTTACTGCATCTAAGTAAACATTTGGCTCAGGCTCATATGGTCTTGTAACTCGCCTGTCTTTGGGGATACCCAACTGTAACCTTCTGGATGGCCATCAGCATTGTGCACCTCCCTGACCTGTCATGTGGGAGAACATCTAGTAATCCATATTATGAACCACATAACCACCATCTGTCTGCCTAAGGTCTGTCCTGCACATTTACTGCTCTCATGACTAAGGAGGCACATGTCAAGTTCCACGATTTGGTGCAGTTTCCTCCAAATCTCCCCACCGGCACCAGACCCTTCCTAGTATAACACTTGAACTCCGAATGAAATATCTTGGTGTGAGAGGGTGATCTTTGCTTTGTGGTTTGCCAAATACCAAAACGTTTACAATCTAGACATGTTAATCCTTCCCTAGAGAAGTCTGACCACCCTTGCAGTATGACACACCAATAAGGACAATGTGTCTCTTTTTCCCTCAGACCCTGCTGGCACATCTTTGTTGAATATTGAAATGGGACTGCGACCATCGCTGGTTTTGCTTTCACACAACCAACATTCCTCCCTTGCTATCTCCTCATTTGTGTACATAGCCCATTTATAGTAGTCATGTTTCTGGGCACACTGTCAGTGCCATTCTCCTTTTCCTGTTCAGTTACACTACTTCTCTTGATTCATCTCCCATAATCATTATCACTTTCCAGTCCAGCTGCCATTTCAGTCTTATTGTCCATTGGCCAGTTGATGCTCTCAAATGTCCCATTGAAAATCTGAGAAGCTAATGATGGGAAGTCCTCTCGCTGCTCCTTGTCCTGGACTTGCTGGGTCACCATCATTCCTGGCTGTATCATCAGGGTCATGAGTGCTACTGCCAGGTACAGAGCCATCACACAAGCTCCTTCTTGTCACATCGTTATCAGGTATAGGTTGTCATTGGAGTGACCCCTCAGATGATTAATTGAGAATTTCGATTAAGGGTCAATATGCATTATTATTAAATTTAGTGCTCTTAGCTATGAAGAGCCTAGGCCTGGAGCAGCTTTACAAGGACACCATTAATTTTGTTAGAGAGGCCTCTTGCCTGCTTGTCCTTCTCACTTGCCTTGTTTTGAGTTTCTAGGAGTCCAGCTGTGAGTCGAGGTCATCATGATCTCCGAGGAATAAGCAGGCAGATTTTGTTTTGAGAATGCAGGTGCTGAGCTTCTAACTGATTGTAGACGAAACAAACTGCGTGCAGGGCCTTTGTCTGTGTGAATACAGGGCAGGCTCTCAAGATATCACATAAAATAGATGCGCACTTATCTGACATGTAGATTTATTAGAGCACATCAACAGTTTAGGTAATAAAATTAAAATCCAATGTATTATGATGTTAGTTAGTTTGAGCACATAGGGGCTTAAGAGTTGATTGTTGAAAGTTAGGGACATTTTCGTGAACATGTGCTGTGACATAAGCAGTAGCTTGGCCTCTGTCAGACCACGGGGCAGGGTGTGCCATGACATAAGAGCGCTGTTGTATGTGTTCATGGGCTTTTATATTAGCACACACGTATATGTTTTACAGAACCATTTAAGTTTATATGGCAGTATTTCTTTATAAAGCTTAGTGATAATAATAATAAGATATAGTAGCACATATGAGTGAGATTAAAGAATCAATTGTTAAAGGCTTGTGTTTTTCCTTCTTTCAAGTATGAAGCTCCGTGTCAAGGTTTCTGCAGCTTGGTCTTCATCAGTGAAGCTGTGTGCTGCCATTTACTGGCACAGTCACCTATTATGTTAGCCTTACAGGACACACCAGGTGATTGTTACGAGAATAGGTGCTGAATGAGAAACCCTGTACAGTAGATGATCGGAAACTAATGTGAGAGGGGGGCATTTTGTGAGGAGAACTGTAATATATTCGGGGTTCACTTCATGAACTGAGATGGCTTTATGAACTGTGCAATTGTTTTCTATGCTGTGCAATGAAGTCTAAATTCTGACTGCCTTTCTGAAGACTCTGCTAGTTCTTTCTGAAGATTTGTCCACAACAGATTCTGTAGCACTTCCTCCTGGACTTGATTAATCATCGAGGGCTGATCTGTGTCTTGTTGTCAGGAACTGTAATGGAAGGATTTTTCTCTGTAAAAAGCAAAGGTGAAATAAAGAGAGGGAGGTAATCAGGAGAGCAGATGGGTGTTGGTCGCTTCAGCGCAGAATCAGCTACAGAGGCTAATGTTTTGGGAAAAACAGCCGGGAATGTTCTAAAGATACAGCCAAGGCTATGTAAGGAGTTGTTTTTCACTTCGAGAGGCTTTTTTCACATGTAAGCATATTACTGTGTCTTCTGGTATCAGGCACTAGTCTCAAGGCTGAGTAGAAGAAAAATAGCGCCGTGTCCCGTGGAAGGAGGGGGTATGCTGAAACTGATCACTTCTGCATGCACTGCTTTCACGTAGGCCGCTTTTGGGCAAGGACACCTTAGTATATAAGGGAAGGTTCCGCCCTCAGTTTCTTTGGAAGCTCAACCGTGGGGACTGTGCACACCGCCCGGTATAATTGATGCTAGGCTAACGGGTTGATCCTCTGACGAGACTGACATGCGGGCTTCCTCAGTTTACTGGTCTAGGATGATGGCTCTGGGTCTTTTGATAAGCATAAGCATAAGTTTGTATCTTTTGATATTACTGTAAGCATACGTTTGTTTCTTTTGATATACTGTAAGCATGAGTTTGTTTCTTTTGATGTATGTTACTGTAAGTATAAGTTTGTCTCTTTAAATATATTACTGTAAGCATATATATTTATTTCTATAACCTATTGTTACTGCATTATACGATTCATATGTATTTATATGTTATAATTGAATAAGTAAATTTTATTGAAGTATCGGACCTCTTCTCTCTGATTTTGCCCACTTATTCTAAAGAACCCCTTGAACCATTTTCCCAAATCAAAACAGGAACGTCCTCAGCAAACATCTTCCTCATCTTCTGAGGGAGAATCATGGTGGCTGACATGAGCGGCCCCTGGGACTGCAGTACAGTAGTTCAGATGATACTAGGTCGAGCTTCCCTTCACTTAGACAGCAGTTGGAGTTGCCCGTACAACTTCATATGGACCTTCTCGTCTTGCCTCGTTCCATTTCCTCTAGAACACTCACAGGAAAGCTTAATCTCCAGACTTGATCACACTTGTGGGCTCCTCATCTGGCTCTCGCTCTCAATTCTTCTCCTGCAAATAGAAAGTTTGATGGACAGCAGTTAAGTGCTTCATGTAATTTTTAATTTCTAATTACAGCTGTTCTAATGAAATCCCCTTATAAGGCTCCCTGCAAACAGGTCTAGGCATCGGACCGCCAGTAATCACTTCATATGGTTTTAGATGTGTTACTCTGTTAGTTTCTATGTGATAGCTCATTAAAGCAAGCAGCAGATCATCTAACCGGTTAATCTTCACTGTAGCACAAATCTTATTTATCATTGCTTTCAATGTCCCATTTGCTCGTTCCACCAGTCCATACAATTGTTGATGGTACACACAGCCAAGTCTCAGTTTAACACATAATGCCTGCTAGCCTTGTTTCTCTGCTTTCTGAACAAATGCTGAGCCATCGTCTGAGCTTATTACTGATGGAATGCCAATCGTTGGTCTAACCACCCTAGTTAAACATTTCACAACTGTAGTTGCTCCTTGATCTTGTTACCCCCAGCCATCTGCTAAACTTGTCTCTTATTACAGCAGGTATCTCTGTTTTCACACTGTTCTTAGCATATCCACACAGTCCATTAGCAGGTGTCTAAATGGGTCCTCTGGTGTTGCTATGTGTTCTAATGGAGTCGTAATTCACTTTCTCACATTGTGTTTTGCACAAATAATGCATTCTGACAAAAATTTATCAACAGTAGCTTTCAAATGAAGAGACCAACATCCTTGGCTTTTAATCCTCTTAACAATTACCCCTTTGAATGACACATCAGGATATGTCAGCAACTGAAAAGCAGATATCAGTCTAGCCAGAGTCAAAACAAATCTGCCCTGATTTATCAGTTCAACAATCTTGTGATGGGTGTAAATGATAACCCAGTGTTATAGTGGAGGCTTTATCACTGGCATATTGGACCTCTGCTAAACCTTGAAAGTAAGTTGGGTATCCTTGTGCCACACTGACCAGCTTAGAGCTGTAATATGCCACTGGCTGTCACTTCCTGCCCTTACATGTCTCTGACATCAACACAGCCGTGGCATAGCCTGAGTGGGCATTGCCCAAGTACAGCAGAAGAGGCTTGTCATAGTTAGGTAAGGCCAATGATGGTGCTGACTGCATCTCCTGCTTAACAGAGTCAAACACCACGTTAGCATCAATTGTCCATTCTAAGTGATTTCTCAAATTGTGTAACCCTGCAGTTCTCATGATGTCTCTCATTGAGGCTGTTTTCAAAGCATACTCTGGACTGCAGTCTGAGCTAAAACAAGTCATCCAAAAGAACGTCACCATCTGTCCCACAGTCGCTGGCTTATGTGCCTTGCTTATCCCTCCCAGTTGCGGTGGAGCTATTGCTTTACTGCCTTGTGTGATAATCCTTCTTAAATACTCAGCTTCAGGTTCACATTACTGCAGTTTAGCCTTTGAGACTTTATGTCCCCCTTCTGCGAGTTTTTCAAGCACATTTATTGAATCTGCATGGCCTGGTTCCAAAGCAAAGCAAGAAATCATCCACATACTGAATCGATGCACCATCCAGAATCAAGTCCTCCAGGTCAGAGCCTGATTAAAAACATGTGAGGAGTGTTTGAACCCCTGTGTCATCCTCGTAAAAGTCTGTTACTTCTTCTTATACCTAAAAGCAAACAGCGGCTGGCAGGCCTCAGCCAGTGGAATTATAAAAAACGCTGAGCATAAATCAGTGAGTGAAGAGCGTTTTGTACTCTCAGGAATGTCTGTGAGCGACACGTGGGAGTTAGGGATCTCTGCTGGCCAGTCCTGTACTCCCTCGTTCACCGCTCTTAGGTCATCTACTGACCTCCACTTTGATTTATCACTTTTCCAGACATGGAGCAGTCTCGTGTTACAAACGCTTTGTGTCTCTTTAAACACTCCTGCTTGTAAAAGCCCTGTTATTGTGCTCTCTATGCCTTCCTCTGCCTCATGTTTAAGAGGGGCTTGCACCCAGGCTTCACTGTCACTTCCACTGGACTGGCTCAACTACTAGGCCCACATCCATGTCATGTGCAGACCACAGCTCAGTCAGGACTGCTCCTCCATGTCAAGCCTTAGCAGTTCTTGTTTTGCTTCATGCATTTCTAACTGTCGAGATGCTGGCAGTTCCACTACTTTGGGCACACCTTCCATGCTAGCCGTGTACTAAATTCCATCCAACCATCCATCCATTTTCCAGCCCGCTGAATCCAAATACAGGGTCACGGGGGTCTGCTGGAACCAATCTCAGCCAACACAGGGCGTAAGGCAGGAACCAATCCCGGGCATGGTGCCAATCCACCGCAGGACACACACACACATACATATCCACACACCAAGCACACACTAGGGCCAATTTAGAATCACCAAACCACCTAACCTGCACGTCTTTGGACTGTTGGAGGAAACCCGCGCAGACACTGGGAGAACATGAAAAGTCCACACAGGGAGGACCCAGGAAGCGAACCCGGGTCTTCTGACTGCGAGGCAGCAGCACTACCACTGCACAACCATACTAAATTCTTATGTATTTTTTATCCTCAGATCGATTAATCATTATGTTATCTGTCAGGCTCCACCATGCTCACTCTGTGCTCTTCATCACAGGCTCTAAGTCTTTGCTCTCAAATCCTTCAGCTACTAGCAGAGTCACGTGTGGCACAGCAGAAGTGTTTCTGAACCATTTCTTAGTGAATTTATTTTGGTCTATCTACATAGCAGCTCCCTGTTTCCCAATTATCACATAGCGTGAAACAAGAAGGACATTCTGAGAAACAGTTTCAGAGAGCCATCTCCGCTCCAACTGGCCATCGCCTCCATTATCATAAATCATTGTGCATCAAGGCTCCAGTTTAGGTTTGCTGGGCCCTGGCAATTTCATTTCAATAAATGGTCCCCATTCTTTCCAGAGATCAGCTCCAGCCTTACTGATGAAGTAAGGTGGCACAGCACGTCTCTTCCCCATAAATCCACAGGTGAACAGTCAGAAACCAGTATGGGAATTCTAGTTATTTTATCTTATATGCACAGATGCACTGGAGCCATTAATTTTGTTTGTCCTGAGAATATAACCATCAACATGTTGACCAGACGTTAGAAGGTGCATCGCATCTCTCTTGTTGACACATGTAGAATTGGCTCCAGTATCTACCATTACAGGAATGCCTTTTCTTTAACTTCAATAGTTGTTACTGGCTCTGCGTCTGCACCCCCTGTTAACATCGGATATTGACCTTCCCAAGTAGGATTCTATGGCCCCCCTAAAAGTCCTGATTAAATCTCAGCCAAGCATTGGTGGACCCTGAAGCAGCCTGCTACTGACTCCAGTTTGGCTGACTGAAATTCTGCTGGAAATTAGACTGGCGATTTTGATTATTCTGGGCTGACTGATTACCCTGTGCCCATCTGTATACCTGCAGTATCTCCTGTTATGTCCCGGAAGGCCACATCCCCTACAGACACCAGGTGGTCCTTGCAGTGACTTAGAATTTCCACCCTTTTGCTGTCCCTTTCCCCAACCAGGTTGCTGGACATATATATTAACAGGGGTCAGAGCCTGTGCCACTGGGGGTGTTCTGGCAGATACCACGGGCGCCATTACTGAGTGTCCCTCTGCAGCATTCATTTCTGGGGCACAGACCACCAAAGCCTGTGTTCTCATTTTGTGTTTCTGCGTCAGCTTTCTTTGGACCCCTATTTCCTGGTGACTTTTTCTTTTTCTCGTCTCTGTGATTTTCTCCAAAGGATTAGCCACGTAATCACAGAACTTACTGCATGACTTGGTCTCTCGGCCCACAGTGTCCTCCAGCCTGTGTCTGATCAGCTCAGGGTCTCACTTTCCTTCTGAACAGAGCAGTCATCATTGGGTGCCCCTCAGGATCCTTTTCTGTTTCTAGTTTGCACCTTCTGTCCACAAATGCAATTGGCTCCCCTTTTAGCATTTTTGAGGCAAATTTCAGTGGATATTCCTCTCTATTATTATCTCTTATTTTCTACAATTGATCGCCTACTAAACCCAGGTAACTCAAAGGAATGCCTCTTAAGTACTTCCAGTAAAAACTGTGAGGCTATCACTGTATCATAAATCAAAAAATTAATGATATTAGAAATAACATAGTATATCTCCCCAACACTAAGGATCCTACTAAACCCCAGCATTCTGTTATAAACAAATTAAACTCTTTCACTAGGATAGAGTTACACGATTTGCAAAAAGTAATATCTCAATTAAAACCCTCCACCTGCATCCTTGATCCAATACCAACAAGGTTTTTCAAAGAAATATTGGGAATGCTAATTGATAATGTTCTTGACATAGTAAATTCGTCATTAGATATGGGGGTCTTCCCAGACTGTCTTAAGACTGCTGTAGTTAAACCCCTTCTTAAGAAACATAATCTTGACCTCTCGGCTCTTGAAAATTTTAGACCCATCTCTAACCTGCCTTTCTTAAGTAAAGTTCTGGAGAAGGCAGCCATTATGCAGTTAAATGACCACCTAAATAAAAATGCTATTCTTGATAAATTTCAGTCGGGTTTTAGAACAAATCACAGCACAGAAACTGCACTCGTTAAAGTAGTAAATGATCTGCGAGTGAATGCAGACAGAGGCCATTTATCTGTTCTCATCCTCTTAGATCTGAGTGCTGCATTTGACACCATTGATCACAATATTTTAGAAATCGCCTTAGTCAATGGGTGGGCCTCTCTGGCAGTGTCTTAAATTGGTTTGAATCCTACCTGGCAGGTAGAAAATTCTTTGTTAGTTGTGGTAATTACAACTCGAAGACACATGATATCCAATATGGTGTTCCACAAGGCTCTATCCTGGGTCCGCTGTTAATCTCAATCTACATGCTTCCGTTAGGTCAGATTATCTCAGGGCACAATGTGAGCTACCACAGCTATGCTGATGACACACAGCTGTACTTATCAATAGCATCTGATGACTCTGACTCTCTCGATTCACTAACACAATGTCTGACTTGTATCTCAGAATGGATGAATAGTAACTTTCTCAAGTTAAATAAAGAGAAAACTGAAATCTTAGTGATTGGCAATAATGGATACAATGAGGCTATTAGAAATAAACTGGATACATTAGGATTAAAAGTCAAGACGGAGGTAAAAAGGTTAGAGGTAATTGTGGACTGTAATCTCAATTTTAAATCGCATATTAATCAGATCACTAGGACAGCATAGCAAAAGTTAGACCTCTTATATCACTGAAAGATGCTGAGAAATTAGTTCACGCTTTTGTTTTCAGTCGACTAGATTACTGTAACGCACTCCTCTCAGGACTACCCAAAAAAGATATAAATCGTTTGCAACGAGTGCAGAATGCAGCTGCTAGAATCCTAACTAGGAAAAGAAAATCCGAACACATTTCTCCAGTTTTGATGTCACTACACTGGTTACCTGTGTCATTCAGGATTGACTTTAAAATTTTGCTTATGGTTTATAAAGCCTTAAATAATCTCACTCCATCTTATATATCAGAATGTCTGACACCTTATATTCCAAATCATAACCTCAGATCCTCAAATGAGTGTCTGATTAGAATTTCAAGAACAAAGCTTAAAAGAAGTGGTGAGGCGGCCTTCTGCTGCTATGCACCTAAAATCTGGAATTGCCTGCCAATAGGAACTCACCAGGCTGATACAGTAGAGCACATTAAAACACTGCTGAAAACACATTACTTTATCCTGGCCTTTTTATAACTTCAATTTAACTTAATTTAACTTATTCCTGATACTGTGTATATTCAATTCTTCATAATAACTATTCATGGTGGCTCTAAAATCCGTACAGACCCCTACTCTCTCTTCTGTTTCTTTTTCCGGTTTCTTTGTGGTGGTGGCCTGCGCCACCACCACCTACTCAAAGCATCATGATGGACTAAAAGCCAGAACTCTACGTGACCATCTTCATCAAGTCCTTCCGTATGAACCCTAAATCCAAAGAGGACTGTTTCATTTATGTTAGGTAGAATGCCCAGAGGGGACTGGGTGGTTTCATGGCCTCTGAAACCCCTGCAGATTTTTATTTTTTTTCTCCAGCCTGTTTTTTCTGTCGCCCCTGGCCATCGGACCTTACTCTTATTCGATGTTAATTAATGTTGACTTATTTTGTTTTCTTATTGTGTCTTTTATTTTTCTATTCTTTATT
This sequence comes from Polypterus senegalus, assembly GCF_016835505.1. Classification (NCBI taxonomy): domain Eukaryota; kingdom Metazoa; phylum Chordata; class Cladistia; order Polypteriformes; family Polypteridae; genus Polypterus; species Polypterus senegalus. The sequence goes on from NC_053161.1 coordinate 181,410,305, forward strand.
ATGTAAAGCACTTTGAGCTACTGTTTGTATGAAAATGTGCTATAGAAATAAATGTTGTTGTTGTTCTATGGACCCTCCTTGTGTTGGAACGCTAAGTATCAAAAGAGTCCGCATCATACATAGTGGGGCCTGTAACTGTAGCCAGAGTTGATTTTCCCAGTAGGTGCTCCATTTGGTTGGTGCCCCCTATCCTCAACAACAGTGCTTTCATATTCTCTACAGCCAGCTGCTTCCCCATCGCCCACCAAATGTATTCTCCTTATCGTGACGGGTGTGAAGGGCCTCAGTCTCCTTCCACTTGTTGATGTACGCCCTTCTCTTTGCTCACCTCCTTCCAATCTCATTGCTCTATCTAGTTTCCTCATCTGGAAATTCACAGGGAGTTTCTATAACCTTACATCTTTCCTCGAATTTAGCCCTCCATTAGCCCTCCTCACATTCTTTTAGTATCCCTCCAGTTTTCTGCTAGCGTTCCAACATGTCGCTCATGTCTTCATAATCTGCCACTCTCTGTGTGCTTCTCCCTATCATCTCCTCATAATCTGAATCCTCCTCTGTCTCTTTATCTTCCTCTGCTTTTTGACAATTGGCGTTCCCTTGTCAGTATCTGTCCTTTTTAAACTCTGCCTTTCTCCTCCGTTTGGGGGTCCTTTTCTGTTTTTCTCCCCATATTGTTTCCTCACTGCTAGTCTTTATCAGCAGTTCTGTGTCTGCTCTCTGCCATCCCTGTCTGTGTTTCCTGCTCCCCCTCTCACTCGCCAGCTTCACTCGTCCTGTGATGTTCACTTTCGCTGTGATTAATGGACATTCCAATGCAGCATCTGCCGGCGGGGCAAAGGGAATCTGCCGTCCCCCCGCCTCCTCCCTGTCCTCCTCTAGCAGCTCTCTGATTTTATCAGCGCTGCTTCTCTCTTTGATGCTTCGCCCAGCTACATTTACGTCATCTCCAATTCTGCCTTTCTTTACTTCTGCCTTTTTCTGCTCGTGTCTTTTGATTTATAATTATGAATACGCTCTTGCATATCTTTACACACTGCCATGGTAAATGGTCCCAATTTAGACCACTCAGTACCAAGACTTCTCGCTCTTTTATGCCACTTTTTGTGACAGGTCTATGTGTTTTATTTATACTGTGTGATTTTTCATCCCAAGACCTCAACGGGCACCTGAGCCTCCGCCATTGCTATTCCCTGCAGTCTCAGACTCCATGTTACAAGCTTTAGCATTGGATTTTAAGACAAATCTGGCTCTGTTTTTCACAGAATTCACCAGATGGTGTTTCCTGGCACTACAGGTGTTCTTGGCCTGGTCCAGGGGGGTTGAGGATTTTGAGTAAGGATCAATATGCTTTATTATTAGTTTTAGTTATCTTAGCTATGAAAAGTCTAGGCCTGAAGCAGTTTTAAAAAGACACCATTTATTTGGCACAAAGGCCCTGGTCTGCCTGCTTTATCACTCGCTTTGTTTTGAACTTCTGTGGCTCAAGGACGTCATGTTCTCTGAAGAAGCAAGCAGGCAGATTTTATTTTAGGAACGCAGGGGCTGAGCGTCTCACTGACAGAAGACGAAACAAATTGCATGCTGGGCCTTTGTGTGTTATTAGTACAGGGCAGGATGTTAAGATATAACATAAAACATATAAGAAATTAAATGACATTTAGATTTATTAAGGCTCATCAATACCTTAGGCATTAAAATTAAAATAAAATGCATTATGATATCTAGTTAGTCTGAGCTACATAGGGGCTTAAGAGTTGATTGTTGAAGGTGAAGGACCTTTCTCTGCACTTAGATGTCTGTGAAGTAAGCAGCAGCTTAGCCGTGTCAGACGAGGGTACAACTGAACAGCTCCGCTGTCTGCATTCCATCCATCCATTTATTATCCAATCCGCTATATCCTAACTTCAGGATAACAGAGGTCTGCTGGGGCCAGTCCCAGCCAACACAGGGCAGAAGGCAGGAAACAAACCCCGGGCAGGGCGCCAGCCCACCGCAGGGCAGACACACACCAAGCACACACTAGGGACAATTTACAATCACCAATCCACCTAACCTGCATGTGTTCGGACTCTGAGAGGAAACCCACACAGACACGGGGAGAACATGCAAACTCCACATAGGGAGGACCCGGGAAGAGAACCAGACGGGTCTCCTAACTGTGAGGCAGCAGCGCTACCACTGCTAGCAAACATATATATATATATATTTATATATATATAGATTAGCATTTAAGTGTATATTTAAGCCAGTGCTTCTTTGTATAAAGTTAGAGCAGCACACATTAGTTACCTTAAAGAATCAATTGTTACAGACTTGTCTTGTTCCCTTCTTTCAAACAGCCATGAAGCTCCATGTCAAGGCTCTCCGCAGTTTGGCCCTTATCAGTGAAGCTGCTCGCTGACTCTTACTGGCACAGTCACCTTTTATTTTAGCCTTACAGGGATGTTAGTGCAACAAGTAACCATTAATTGAATTATCACTTAGACAGTCCAGTTTTCATATGTGGGTCCTGCTGATCTCAACTTAATTGTAAGAACTGATTAACCAAAAGAATTTAATGGCTGAGGTTTAGGATGTGAAAACAAGTGTTATTAGAAAAGGAGCTGAATAAGGTCATCATCATGAAGAAACCCTGCACAGTAGATGATGGGAAACTAATGTGAAAGGGGGGCATTTAGTGATAAGAACTGCCTTAAATCTGGGGGTTAACTTCATGAACTGAGATGGCTTTATGTGCTCAGTAATTGTTTTCTATGCTGTGCAATGAAGACTAAATTCTGACTGCCTTCCTGAAGACTCTGCTTGTTTTTCCTGAAGATTGCTCCACAACACCAACTGTAACACTAAACATATATATATACTAATAAAAGGCAAAGCCCCCACTGACTCACTCACTCACTCACTCACTGACTGACTCATCACTAATTCTCCAACTTCCCATGTAGGTAGAAGGCTGAAATTTGGCAGGCTCATTCCTTACAGCTTCCTTACAAAAGTTGGTCAGGTTTCATTTCGAAATTCTACGCCTAATGGTCATAACTGGAAGCTATTTTTCTGCATATACTGTAATGGAGTTGAGGTCGTAAGCCGTGGGGGCAGAGTTTCGTGTGACATCATCACGCCTCTCACGTAATCACGCATTACGTAGAAAACCAGGAAGAGCTACAAAAAGCGCTGAAGAAAACATGCATTATATAATTAAGAAGGCAGCGAAACAATTTGAAGCGAGCGAGTGACATATAAAACCATATTCAGGGGCTCACGTGAACTGACGCAGTGCGCAGACAAAAAGCAACAGTTCCAGAGAGTGCTGAACAAAAACCGAATTACACTGCTACGCTCAAATAGACAAACCACACGCTGTGGCTCAATAGTAGAGGCTTTGCCTGTAGCGCCGACATCCGAGGTTCGATTCTCGAGAGGGGATGCACTGAGTATGTATGCACGCTTTCTGATTCATTTTAGTCTCGCATCCCCTTGGTTTGAAAAAATATGCGGTTAACGCAGAAAGACAGATCACCAATTGAAGCTTTATGAATAATAGTGTAGCGACCCGGCAGCAGCGCTGGCGGCGTGTTGCATTTTGGGTAATTTATGTAAATAGCATTGTGGGTAATTTATGTAAAAGCTGATTGTTGCGTTAAATTAACCAAGTAATATAATTGTGTTTCCTGTTGTAATTATTGTATGTGTCTGTGCTCAACTGGTGGGGTGGGTTGGGTTGTTGCCGTCCGGGGGTTATTTGAATGTAAATAGTCACCATCGATAGAAAGATGGCTTCATTAATGATCTTGGCAATGGATAAGCAAATGAGTTAAGCTTTGTTTTTGCTGACTATCTGCTCTAATAAAGAGATACAACAGGACAGAGCTGTGTATTGCTAAGATTTCTATCGAAGCAATTATTACCGAGACACTCGGAGTCGTGCGGTGTATGGGACACGAGTGCTCGCTACCTAAAGAGCTGGGTGCAGTTGCATGCATAACGCTGGCAGTCCGCTAGCCTACAGCTTGGGAGAGGTGCACGGCAGAGTATGGCTCGAAAACTTTAAGACTCAACCACGGGTCGCTTCATTGGTGTCAGAAGTGGGAGACCAGGCTGTTTAGAAGACGCCGTTATGGAACAGAGTCTTGAAGAATTAGAGCGTGCCATCTTAGAGAACAGCGCTACATTAGAGCGCCTGATCAGCGGAACTGTGCAGAGAAAAGAGGCAAACGGGCCTGATGGTGCCAGTATTCCCCGGACAGTGTTACGATCTTCTAGGCACGGCCAGAATGAACATTCACCTACAGCAACGATACCTCAGGTTACCAGTCAGCCGGTCCTCTTTTCACGGTCACCTGCTAAGCTACCGCGATACAGCAGATTGACGCCCTTAGAGCCATACCCTGCACAAGTAGATATGGCCCCCCTACATAATGGATGGAGCTGTGAGGAAGCTGCAACACACTTGGCCCTTGCCTTGGAGGGTCCCGCACTTCAGGTACTCATTGATCTGCCATCGGTGGAGTGTCGTGATCTTCAGGCTCTCACCGCTGCTCTCACCCGTCGCTTTGGACAAAGAACCTCAGCAGAATGCAGCAGAGAAAAGCTGACTAGCCGACGTCGGCGTGAAGGTGAGAGTGTAGGAGCCTTTGCCACTGACATCAGGGTATATTCACGAAAAGGTTACCCTACTTTCTCGACAGCAGCGAGGGAGGAACTCAGTCTTCATGCTTTCCTGCGGGGCCTCACACCAGAACGTCTCCACCAGCATGTCTGTCTGTTGTCACCCCGAGATTTGAGCGAGGCACTGCGAGAGGCTGAGCTGGCTGAAGAGGTGCTACAGGCTGAGTCACCGACAAGACGAACGCCATGCCCGAGTCAACTAATGAGAGCAGTGGAACGAAGGGCGGAAGGGGACCCGTCTGAGGTAGTGGAGGGCAGTCGCGCCCAAATAACATCAACCCCCCGACAGAGACAACGAGTAGACCGCTGTTTCCGATGCGGGGAACCAGGGCACTTTGCCAGGGATTGCCCTGCTCCAAGTCCTTTGCCTCGTACAAAATCACTGCCGGGAAACGACCACGGGGTGAGGCCGTGAGGGGACCCTTGCTCCGTTTTTCAGCCCCCCTCCACAATGACTGCCTTAAAGTGGGGCGCTGTGGATTTTCCACTGGACTATACCTAGACTGCACTATTGACGGGCGGCCATGCAGTGCTTTAGTGGACACGGGTCCACTATTTGTTTGCTACAAAAAGGAGTGTTGCCCGAAACCGCTGGTCTTCTTCCAGAGGACTGGATCCCCACAAATAGCGAACCACACACTGTTACGGGTGAACGGACAGTAATGCCCGGAAAGAAACTGTTATCTGTGTTGGTAGGGACGAGCCAGACCAGCCACGAATTCTGGCTTGCGGACATTAAAGACAAGTGCATTATTGGGTTGGACTTGTTGGCCCACTGGGGAGCACGTGTTGATGTGTCAAATGCCGTCCTTTGTTTTGGTAATGAGACTGTGCCGCTCCGGTCGGGCTCGAACCGTCCTGGAAGGACTGCCAGAGTGGATTCACCTGGACACCACAGCTCACCGGCTCCCAACCATTGTTTGGAAGTTGCAGAGAACCCCCAGAAGAGTATTGCTGGACAGACAAATTCATCGCACGACCCCCCATCAGCTGAAATGGTTGCCGCTATAGAGGAATTGGGCCATCGAAGTGGTGAACATCTAAGCACGCCACAGCAGGAGCAACTCCAACAATTACTGAATGACTTTGTGGACATTTTTGCGGCTCGAGAGGAGGACTGCACCAGAACCTCGTTAGTAAAACACCACATTGACACTGGCCACGCCGCTCCCATTCGTTTGCGCCCCCACCGATTGCCCCTTGCAAAACGCCAAGCTGCCGAAGAATTGATTCGCGAGATGGTAACCAATGACATTATTGAACCTTCGGACAGTCCCTTGGCCACACCCATGGTCATGGTGCGGAAGAAAACGGGGGGTTGGCGCCCTTGTGTGGACTTTCGTAAATTAAATGCAGTCACTAGAAAAGACTCTTACCCATTGCTCCGCATCGATGATGCATTGGACTATGTGGCTGGATCCCGTTGGTTCAGCACCTTGGACTTGCGCAGTGGATATTGGCAGGTAGAACTGGCATCAGAGGACCGACCCAAAACTGCATTCACCATCAGACAAGGGCTGTGGCAGTTTAAGGTAATGCCGTTTGGACTTTGTAATGCACCGGCCACCTTTGAAAGACTAATGGAGCGGGTCCTAAAAGACATTCCCCGAACCCGTTTTGTGGTCTATTTGGATGACCTGTTGATTTATGCCAGAGACTTTGACCAGGCTGTGCACAATTTAAGGGAGGTCCTGACCGCCATTCGTAGCGCCGGGTTGCGGTTGAACCCTGAAAAATGTAATCTTCTCGCCCGACAGACCCAGTTTTTAGGACACGTAATCAGCGAGAGTGGGGTGGCTACCGACCCAGCAAAGGTGGCTGCCGTGAGCAACTGGCCCCCACCAGCCAACATCACCGAACTGCAGAGCTTCCTGGGTTTAGCCTTGTACTACAGGAGGTTTGTAAAAGACTTTGCAACCATTGCCAGCCCCTTGCACCGACTGACGAGTAAGGGCCAACAGTTTGGGTGGACGGAGGATTGCGCAGCCGCTTTCCAACAAATGAAAGCTGCCCTCGTCAGCGCGCCGGTCCTGGCTTACCCTGACCCCAACTAACCTTTTGTTGTGGACACTGACGCTAGCAATGTGGGAATTGGGGCCGTACTCTCACAGAAGGGGGAGGCTGGAGAGAGAGTGATTGCTTATTACAGTTGCAGCCTAAGTCGACCGGAGAGAAATTACTGCGTCACTCGGCGGGAGCTGTTGGCAGTGATCTTAGCGGTACGGCACTTTCGGCCCTACCTATTGGGCACTAGGTTCACGCTGCGGAGTGACCATGCTAGCCTCACCTGGATGTTAAATTTCCGGTAACCAGAGGGCCAGGTGGAAAGGTGGATGGAGATCCTCCAGGAATACGATTTCGAGGTACAGCACCAACTGGGACGACAGCATGCCAATGCTGATGCCCTCTCCAGGCGTCCATGCCTCAGCAACGAGTGTCGATATTGCCGCCGACAGGAAGAAAGGGGTCTGGGGCCATCGTCAGCATCCGCAAGGCCAGATGACACTGTTGGAGCAGGGGAGCCGTTCACCATTGACCAATTGAGGCAATTACAGGCGAACGACCAAGCGCTAGAGAAGGTAAAGGGCTGGTTGGAAACCCAAGAATGTCCCGACTGGCAAACCGTGTCTTCACAGGGGCCTGAACTCAAGTTACTACACTCCCAGTGGGGCAACTTGGAGTTGCACGATGGCGTAATTTACAGACGGCGGCAAGCACCCAGGGGGGGGATTGACTGACTACAACCGCTGGTTCCCCAGGCTTTGCGCGCCGAGGTCCTCCGATGGGTCCATGGAGCAGCTGGATCTGAACACTACGGAAACGCTAAGACAGTGCGTCGACTGCGGCAGCGGTTCTATTGGCCCGGGTGTCGGCAAGACGCGGAGCTGCACGTCCACTGCTGTGACATCTGCACTGCACAAAAAGGACCTGGTCAACGTTCTCACGCGCCGTTGCAACAGTACCTTGTCGGGGCACCCATGGAGAGAATCGGAGTGGACGTACTGGGTCCTTTTCCTGTAACTGAAGCCGGAAATCGTTTTATTTTAGTTGCGATGGATTATTTCACTAAATGGCCAGAGGCGTATGCAGTTCCGGATCAGAGTGCCTCCACAGCGACTCAAAAACTAGTGGATGAAATGTTCTCTCGATTTGGGGTTCCGGAAGAACTGCACAGTGATCAAGGGCGAAACTTCGAGAGCCGTTTGTTCAGGGAGGTGTGTCAGCGACTGGGGGTGAAAAAGACAAGAACCACCCCCCTTCACCCTGGCCACTCAACTGGCGATCCTGACTAGTCATCACCAGCGAGACTGGGACCAACATTTGCCTCTGGTCCTGTGGGCATATAGGACAGCCGTACAAGAATCAAGCCAATGCACACCAGCGGGGCTGATGTTCGGGAGAGAACTGCGCACGCCAGTGGATTTGGTGTTTGGCTCGCCCCCTGAGCCTGAGATTGTTGGTGGGCCCGAACTGGATTATTTTAGACGGTTGAAAGAGAGCCTGGACACTGTTCATCGACTGGCCAGGGAGGCCTTGGAGGGAGCTGGAGCTCGCCAGAAACGGGCTTATGACACACGGGCTCATGGCCCGACGCTGAAACCAGGAGACAAAGTGTGGGTAGTTTGCCCGCAACGGAAACGGGGACTGTCTCCTAAATTGACTCACCATTGGCAAGGACCTGGAGAAATTTTGGACAAAATATCGGAGGTAGTTTTCCGAGTCCGAATGCCTGGACGGGGCAGACGGGTGGTGCTGCACAAGGACCGGTTGGCACCATACCACCCACTGGCCCCAGAACAAGAAAGACTTGAGAATCCAAGCGGCTCTCCAACCTCCACCCCCGGCGCCGAGACAGACATTGACAGTCTCAGGACTGAGCCTGACACGAGTGATGGTACATCAGGCAGGCCGAAGCGCGTCCGTCGCCGGCCAGGATATTTGCTCGACTTTTACTGTGATGAGTAGGGTTGTGGGGACACTAACCCTCTTTTTTGGGGGGCTGTGTAGCGACCCGGCAGCAGCGCTGGCGGCGTGTTGCACTTTGGGTAATTTATGTAAATAGCATAGTGGGTAATTTATTTAAAAGCTGATTGTTGCGTTAAATTAACCAAGTAATATAATTGTGTTTCCTGTTGTAATTATTGTATGTGTCTGTGCTCAACTGGTAGGGTGGGTTGGGTTGTTGCCGTCCGGGGGTTATTTGAATGGAAATAGTCACCATCGATAAGAAAGATGGCTTCATTAATGACCTTGGCAATGGATAAGCAAATGAGTTAAGCTTTGTTTTTGCTGACTAGCTGCTCTAATAAAGAGATACAACAGGACAGAGCTGTGTATTGCTAAGATTTCTATCGAAGCAATTATTACCGAGACACTCGGAGTCGTGCGGTGTATGGGACACGAGTGCTCGCTACCTAAAGAGCTGGGTGCAGTTGCATGCATAACGCTGGCAGTCCGCTAGCCTACAGCTTGGGAGAGGTGCACGGCAGAGTATGGCTCGAAAAACTTTAAGACTCAACCACGGGTCGCTACAATAGATACTTTATTCGCGATCAATGATTGTTTTGGTAAAGCCAAACTCAGTGTATTCATTAGATGAACGGTAAAAAAGTAAGAGCGAGGGGAAGGTAACTTATTGAGGCACGGAGGCAAAACCACAATAGCACGCGGGCTCGATGTACTGTAGTGCGCGTCAACTCGATCTGAATTGCGCAATCACATTTAAAAAATATATCTTTTCAAGTTCTATTTAGTCCATATGTGTTAAACTCAAGGCACGCAGGCCACATCCGGCCCGGCGTGTAATTATATCCGGCCCGCGAGATCATTTTATATATTATTGTTATTAATGGCCCAGGTATATGAAGCGCTGGTAACACAATAAACTACAGATCCCATAATGCAGCGCTTCAGCTGCCTTGCCGAACACTTACCGCGTTAATCAAGTGTAGCTTATGATGCTGCAAGTTATTGCCAAGCTAGCCCCCACGATGCCAAAGAGAAAAGGTGATTCTGAACATTGAGCCTTTAAAAACCGATGGGAGGCTGAGTATATGTTTACTGACATTGCCGGTAAACCCGTGTGTCTCATTTGTGGAACGTGTGTACAAAACTGGGGTCTCCTGCCCAGCAAAGTCAAGCAGCCGGCGCGCATAGCTGTGCCGGCCTTTGAGACGCTGACTGCGCTTCTGCCTTAAGTCAAAGTGAGCACTTTTAATTTTTCATCCTCCCCTGAGCTATAGCCCAGACAAGTGCAAACACGGGACCCCTTTTCTACACCGAGGCAAAATAATATTAAGGCGATTCACACTTTCTTTTGCACGTATACGATTATGAGGTCCTCAGCTCGGATTATGAAGACACGCACATGAGTGGAGGACCGACAGTGCCATCACAGCTGATTAATGGCAGGGACGTCTCACCAGTCTACACAAGACCCACCGCGACTGTCCCCAAAAGGCGATCATAACGTCAGCGAACACATCTCTCTATACTATATAAAAGAAAAGGGCAACTTTCCTTTTACACCTTTTTTCCTTTTATCCCAAACCAAAGCCTTTCTCTCTTAACACTGCAGAGGACACAAAACTAGTTTTCTTTAAATGCCGGTAAGGCACATTACCAGAGGCACAAATTTGAACGTTCACATAGAAAATGTAATTTCTATACCACAGCCGTCGTGTAGCGCCTTTCAAAAGGGATCTACTACCGAGAGATGATCCATATACATTTTAGCTGCTGTTAGTACTACTTACCTGTTGTGTTCCACAGTCTTTAAAATGTAGTTTACCTGAAACCACTCCAGTAGTGCTCAATGTACCTGTACTTCTTAAAACGTTAATGTTTTACTGTTTAATAACTTATAAACTATATTTTATTATTTTTCCCTTGCACTCAGTGACCAAAGCTATACACACACATATAGACACATACATATATATACACATATATATACCTGTGTGTATGTTTGTATGTATGTCTATATATACACACACACACACACACACCTATGTACATTATATATATATATATATATATAATTTGTGTGTGTATGTATGTATCTGTGTGTATATTTGATGCAGATAGGTATGTGTATATATATATATATATATATATATATATATATATATATATATATATATATATATATATATATATATATATATGTAGACTCAAACCCATTATGACAGCAGCAATCCAAGCTGTGAGAAAACAGTAAAAGGAGGCGTGTCAGACGTCATGGTACATTTTCTGATGCAGCTACCGAAAACAACTTTGTGACGCTGCCGCCAAATACACAAAACAATTACTTTGACAATCATGTTAAATTATTTTTAAAATGTTTCCTTTTCTTTTTTATAACTTCTTTAACACATAACATCGCTGCGAAGCGCAGGTATTTGGCTATATATATATATATATATCACAGTGACACTCACAACAGTTACAAAACAATTACATTGACAATCATGTAACGTTATTTTCAAAATGTTTCCTTTTGTTTCTCTTTCCTTCTTTAACACAATACTTCTCCGCTGCCAAGCACGAGTATTTTGATATATATATATATATATATATATATATATATATATATATATATATATATATATATATATATATATATATATATATATGAGAAAAACACTCATATCAATGACAAAACAATTTTCCTTTTCTTTTTCATACCTTCTTTAACACACGACATCGCTGCGAAGCGCGGGTATTCTGCTAGTATATATATTTATATATACAACCCCAATTCCAATGAAGTTGAGGTGTTGTGTAAAACGTAAATAAAAACAGAATAAAATGATTTGCAAATCCTTTTCAACCTATATTCAGTTGAATACATTACAAACAAAAGATATCGAATGTTCAAACTGATAAACTTTACTGTTGTTTTGTAAATCTTCACTCATTTTGAATTTGATGCCTGCAACACGTTCCAAAAAAGCTGGGACAGGGCCATGTTTACCACTGTGTTATATCACCTTTCTTTTTAATAACACTCAATAAGCATTTGGGAACTGAGGACACTAATTGTTGAAGCTGTGTAGGTGGAATTCTTTCCCATTCTTGCTTGATGTACAACTTCAGTTGCTCAACAGTCTGTGGTCTCCGTTGTCGTATTTTGCACTTCATAATGTGCCGCCCATTTTCAATGGGAGACAGGTCTGGACGGCAGGCCAGTCTCGTACCCGCACTCTTTTACTACAAAGCCACGCTGTTGTAACACATGCAGAATGTGGCTTCGCATTGTCCTGCTGAAATAAGCAGGGACGTCCTTGAAAAAGACATCGCTTGGATGGCTGCATGTGTTGCTCCAAAACCTATACGTACCTTTCAGCATTAATGGTGCCTTCACAGATGTGCAAGTTACTCATGCCATTGACACTAACACACCCCCATACCATCACAGATGCTAGCTTTTGAACTTTGCGCTGATAACAATCCGGATAGTCCTTTTCCTCTTTGGCCCGGAGGACACGACGTCCATTATTTCCAAAAACAATTGGAAATGTGGACTCGTTAGACCACAGCACACTTTTCCACTTTGCGTCAGTCCATCTCAGATGATCTCGGACCCAGAGAAGCCAGCGGCGTTTCTGGGTGTTGTTGATATATGGCTTTCGCTTTGCATGGTAGAGTTTTAACTTGCACTTGTAGATGTAGCGACCAACTGTGTTAACTGACAATGGTTTTCTGAAGTTTTTCCTGAGCCCACAGGTAATATCCTTTACAGAATGATGTTGGTTATTAATGCAGTGCCGCATGAGGGATTGAAGGTCACGGGCATCCAGTGTTGGTATTCGGCCTTGCCGCTCACGTGCAGAGATTTCTCCAGATTCTCTGAATCTTTTGATGATATTATGGACAGTAGATGATGAAATCCCTAGATTCCTTGCAATTGTATGTTGAGAAACGTTGTTCTTAAACTGCTGGACTATTTGCCCACGCAGTTGTTCACAAAGTGAAGAACCTCATCCCATCCTTGCTTGTGAACTACTGATCCTTTTGGGGATGCTCCTTTTATACCCAACTAGCAAAATACCCGCGCTTCGCAGCGGAGAAGTAGTGTGTTAAAGAAGCAATGAAAAAGAAAAGGAAACATTTTGAAAATAACGTAACATGATTGTCAATGTAATTGTTTTGTCACTGTTGTGAGTGATGAGTGTTGTTGTCATATATATATATATATACATACATATATATATATATATATATATATATATATATACACACACACATATATATACATATATATATATATATATATATACATACTATACATATACACATATATACACACAAATACATATATATATATATATACATACACACACACATATATAAACATATATACATATACATACATATCTACATATATACACACACAGCTATTTCGTATCAGTGCAATACGCTGCTTGTTAAAATGGATGACACCCGCTCTTATGTGCAAGTCTGCGTGGATATTATGAACTATCGTATTTGTTCAAGTTCTATTTAAATTTTAAATAGAAGGAATTTTTATTTAGTCGACAGAAATATCTTTGGTAGGAATGGTAAAACAGACAGGAATATTATTCCTGAATAAATCAACTCAAACCTTAAACAACTTATAATATTTTGCTCTCCATAAAAATATATCCTGTCTAAATTATACAAGTTAGAAATAAAGTAAACATTAAAAGAACAAACATTCAAATTTCTTTACTCTTATGTAATTTTATATAAAAAATAAACTTAGATTTTAAATATCCCAAAAGATTTTGCTCTCCATAAAAATATATCCTGTCAAAATTATACAAATTCAAATATGAACATGCTGCATAACAAAACCTGGAAATATAAATAAAATGTGTTCCTTTCAGCAATAACAAATCAAATCATTCAGTTGTCTTTGCTCATATGTCATTTTAGAGCTGGACGCCTGGCATCTTTTTTGGCAACAAGTTCGTTTCTGTTTGGTGTGAGGTTCTGTGTTGTGGAGATTCTCAGGATGGATTGCAGGTGCTCATCAGTGAGGCGACTCCTGTGTGCTGTTTTGTTAGTCTTTATCACTGAGAAGAGCTTCTCACACAGATATGTGCTACCAAACATGCACAAGGTTCGAGCCGCATGTAGACGGACTTTTTTTGTTCTTCAAAGTCACCAAAGCGCCGTGCAAACTCAGTGCGCTCAGTTTATCAGCAAAGTGTGTATTTGGGAACACCGTAGTGACGACTTGGTTTAACATTACTTGGCAACAGGGAAAGTGGGGCAAGGTGCACTGGTGCATTTGTGTCTCCCATAATAGCAGCTTCACTTGAAATCACTTTGTGATTGTGCACAGGTAAAAACGTCCGCTGAAGTGTCAGATTCTTATTTAATTATTCTGCTTTCTGTATCTTCTGCATTGCATTCAGGTTACCCTGATGTTTTGTCTCATAGTGCCGTCTTAGATTAAATTCTGTAATTACAGCCACATTAGCTCCACAAATGAGACACACGGGTTCAGTAAACATATACTCAGCCTCCCATCGGTTTTAAAGGCTCTATTTTCAGAATCAACTTTTCTCTTCAGCATCGTGTGAGCTAGCTTCGCAATAACTTGCAGCATCATAAGCTAGACTTGATTAACGCGGTAAGTGTTTGGCAAGGCAGCTGAAGCGCTGCATTATGGGATCTGTAGTTTATTGTGTTACCAGCGCTTCATATACCGGGCCATTAATAACAATAATACAGTATATAAAATGATCTCGCGGGCGGATATAATTACGCCGGGCGGATGTGGCCCGCGCCCTTGAGTTTGACACATATGGACTAAATAGAACTTGAAAAGATATATTTTTCAAATGTGATCGCAATTCAGATAGAGTTGACGCACTACAGCCTGCATGCCTCAATAAGTCATCCTCCCTCGCTCTTACTTTTTACCGTTCATCTAATGAATACACTGAGTATGGCTTTACCAAAACAATCATTGATGGCGAATAAAGTATCCATTATTCGAGTATGTAGATCGGGATATATATATACATATATATATACCAGCGTATCAGCGAGAAGTAGTGTGTTAAAAAGCTAGAAAAGAAAAGGGAACATTTTAAAAATAACGTAACATGACTGTCAATATACAGTATTTGTTTTGTGAGTGTTACTGAGTGTTGCTGTCATCAAGGATTTGATTATCATTATTTCTTTCAATCAGGTTCGTATTTGTAGGATGTGTTGTGTTCAAGTTACATTCCGTGTTTGTCAATCGTTGTAAAGATGACAGGTTTCATTCATCGATTCGTTTCTTACTGCATCAATAAACAGCTCGTCTTCTTCTTTATCTGAGACCTGACACACTGCATGCACGGGTTTTTTACACTGTCTTCCTTTAGCGGGACATTGACTTTTTCCAACGTGTGCTTTGTTTCCCAGTAGCTGGATTTATGAATATGCTTGTATGTATCAGGCGCTTCATATTTTTGCTGCCTTTTCAATTGTGTAATTCGGTTTTGTTCAGCTCTTTGGAACTGTTGCTTTTATCTGTGCACTGCGTCAGTTCACGTGAGCGCTCGGTGTACATGCATCGAAGGTTCCCAGCTGTGCTGGTGCCATCTCGTGCTATGTCCATGGCTGTATTTAATGTTACCTTAGTCCTGGCACTTAAAACTTTCTCTCGCAGTTTCGCTGAGTTTGTGCCAAACACCACCCTGACCATCTCATCTTCCTCTCCATAAGCACAGTCCTTAACCCGTGAATATTTAGTGGGAGTTTGCTATTGGATTGCGCTGACGGACGGCCTTATATGGGCAGGCACTAAATTACAAACGCCAGCGCAGCCTGTCTATGAACTTAATTTAAAGTGTAGGTTTACATCGTGCTTTGTTTCCGAAGTAGAAGAACTCATGAACATGGTTGTATATGTCACTCGCTCGCTTCTTATTGTTTCGCTGCCTTCTCAATTATATAATGCATGTTTTCTTAAGCGCTTTTTGAGGTCTTCCTGGTTTTCTATGTACTGCGTGATTACGTGGGAGGCGTGATGATATCACACGAAACTCCGCCCCCACAGATTTCAAGATCATCTCCATTACAGTAAATGGAGAAAAACAACTTCCAGTTATGACCGTTACGCGTAGAATTTCGATATAAAACCTGCCCAACTTTTGTAAGGAAGCTGTAAGGAATGGACCTGCCAAATTTCAGCCTTCTACCTACACGGGAAGTTTGAGAATTAGTGATGAGTGAGTGAGTGAGTGAGTGAGTGAGTGAGTGAGTGAGTGAGTGAGTGAGTGAGGGCTTTGCCTTTTATTAGTATAGATTTAGCAACACGGAAGAGCAACAATTAGGCCATCGCTAGAGCGCCATAATCCTTGCTCGTCCTTCTTTGCTCCTCTTTGATTCCTGTTCATACAGTCCTGCTCTCTCCTGCATGTCACTTATGTCTCTTTCAGTGACGCCAGGCTTGATAATCACAAGTGGTGCCAATATAGGAATTGGTGTTTCAGAAGCTCGTCTGTCTACCTCATCTGCCATGTTATTTCCTTCAATCACAAGTTCATTGCCTTTCTGGTTTGCTTGACACTTGATCACTGCCAACTTAGTAGGCACCATCATAGCCCTGATCAGTTCTTGAATCTTCTTAATGCTGTATAGGTGATCCATAGCTTTCCTTGAACCCTTTCTGTTTCCAAATTGCTGCCTAAAGAGTGACGTACTCCATGGGCATAGGCTGAGTCTGTGAAGACTTTCACCATTTTATTCATCTCCAGCTTGTAAGCTTCAGTCTGTGCTTTAAGGTCAGCTAGTTGGGGTGAGCAGGGCTCTTTAGAGCCTTGTGACACAAACACTTTAAATTGTCACTCTTTGTCCTTTCTACAACTCCAAATCCTGCATGGTTTCCTACCTGATCTCTATAACATGAGACATCTATAAAACACGTGTGATCAGCGTTCTGTAGAGGCACAGACTCCAAGTCCAGATGTAGCCTGGTGATAACTAATGACACTTGTATATGTTCATGAGGCTCACCTTCCACGGGTACAAACTCTGCCATGTTTAGGGTGTCACACCTTTGAATGACACATCAGGATATGTCAGCAACTGAAAAGCAGATATCAGTCTAGCCGGAGTCAAAACAAATCTGCCCTGATTTATCAGTTCAACAATCTTGTGATGGGTGTAAATGATAACCCAGTGTTATAGTGGAGGCTTTATCACTGGCATATTGGACCTCTGCTAAACCTTGAAAGTAAGTTTGGTATCCTTGAGCCACACTGACCAGCTTAGAGCTGTAATATGCCACTGGCTGTCACTTCCTGCCCTTACATGTCTCTTACATCAACACAGCCGTGGCATAGCCTGAGTGGGCATTGCCCAAGTACAGCAGAAGAGGCTTGTCATAGTTAGGTAAGGCCAATGATGGTGCTGACTGCATCTCCTGCTTAACAGAGTCAAACGCCACGTTAGCATCAATCGTCCATTCTAAGTGATTTCTCAAATTGTGTAACCCTGCAGTTCTCATGATGTCTCTCATTGAGGCTGTTTTCAAAGCATACTCTGGACTGCAGTCTGAGCTAAAACAAGTCATCCCCAAGAACGTCACCATCTGTCCCACAGTCGCTGGCTTAGGTGCCTTGCTTATCCCTTCCAGTTGCGGTGGAGCTATTGCTTTACTGCCTTGTGTGATAATCCTTCCTAAATACTCAGCTTCAGGTTCACAGTACTGCAGTTTAGCCTTTGAGACTTTATGTCCCCCTTCTGCGAGTTTTTCAAGCACGTTTATTGAATCTGCATGGCCTGGTTCCAAAGCAAAGCAAGAAATCATCCACATACTGAATCGATGCACCATCCAGAATCAAGTCCTCCAGGTCAGTTTTAAGAACCTGATTAAAAACATGTGAGGAGTGTTTGAACCCCTGTGTCATCCTCGTAAAAGTCTGTTACTTCTTCTTATACCTAAAAGCAAACAGCGGCTGGCAGGCCTCAGCCAGTGGAATTATAAAAAACGCTGAGCATAAATCAGTGAGTGAAGAGCGTTTTGTACTCTCAGGAATGTCTGTGAGCGACACGTGGGAGTTAGGGATCTCTGCTGGCCAGTCCTGTACTCTCTCGTTCACCGCTCTTAGGTCATCTACTGACCTCCACTTTCATTTATCACTTTTCCAGACATGGAGCAGTCTCGTGTTACAAACGCTTTGTGTGTCTTTAAACACTCCTGCTTGTAAAAGCCCTGTTATTGTGCTCTCTATGCCTTCCTCTGCCTCATGTTTAAGAGGGGCTTGCACCCAGGCTTCACTGTCACTTCCACTAGACTGGCTCAACTACTAGGCCCACATCCGTGTCATGTGCAGACCACAGCTCAGTCAGGACTGCTCCTCCATGTCAAGCCTTAGCAGTTCTTGTTTTGCTTCATGCATTTCTAACTGTCGAGATGCTGGCAGTTCCACTACTTTGGGCACACCTTCCATGCTAGCTGTGTACTAAATTCCATCCAATCATCCATCCATTTTCCAACCCGCTGAATCCAAATACAGGGTCACGGGGGTCTGCTGGAACCAATCTCAGCCAACACAGGGCGTAAGGCAGGAACCAATCCCGGGCATGGTGCCAATCCACCGCAGGACACACACACACATACATATCCACACACCAAGCACACACTAGGGCCAATTTAGAATCACCAAACCACCTAACCTGCACGTCTTTGGACTGTTGGAGGAAACCCGCGCAGACACTGGGAGAACATGAAAAGTCCACACAGGGAGGACCCAGGAAGCGAACCCGGGTCTTCTGACTGCGAGGCAGCAGCACTACCACTGCACAACCATACTAAATTCTTATGTATTTTTTATCCTCAGATCGATTAATCATTATGTTATCTGTCAGACTCCACCATGCTCACTCTGTGCTCTTCATCACAGGCTCTAAGTCTTTGCTCTCAAATCCTTCAGCTACTAGCAGAGTCACGTGTGGCACAGCAGAAGTGTTTCTGAACCATTTCTTAGTGAATTTATTTTGATCTATCTACATAGCAGCTCCCTGTTTCCCAATTATCACATAGCGTGAGACAAGAAGGACATTCTGAGAAACAGTTTCAGAGAGCCATCTCCGCTCCAACTGGCCATCGCCTCCATTATCATAAATCATTGTGCATCAAGGCTCCAGTTTAGGTTTGCTGGGCCCTGGTAATTTCATTTCAATAAATGGTCCCCATTCTTTCCAGAGATCAGCTCCAGCCTTACTGATGGAGTAAGGTGGCACAGCACGTCTCTTCCCCATAAATCCACAGGTGAACAGTCAGAAACCAGTATGGGAATTCTAGTTATTTTATCGTGTATGTGCAGATGCACTGGAGCCATCAGAGAAATTAATTGCATTTGTCTGAGAATCCTACCATCAACATGTTGACCAGACGTTAGAAGGTGCATCGCATCTCTCTTGTTGACACATGTAGAAGTGGCTCCAGTATCTACCATTACAGGAATGCCTTTTCTTTAACTTCAATAGTTGTTACTGGCTCTGCGTCTGCACCCCCCTGTTAACATCGGATATTGACCTTCCCAAGTAGGATTCTATGGCCCCCCTAAAAGTCCTGATTAAATCTCAGCCAAGCATTGGTGGACCCTGAAGCAGCCTGCTACTGACTCCAGTTTGGCTGACTGAAATTCTGCTGGAAATTAGACTGGCGATTTTGATTATTCTGGGCTGACTGATTACCCTGTGCCCATCTGTATACCTGCAGTATCTCCTGTTATGTCCCGGAAGGCCACATCCCCTACAGACACCAGGTGGTCCTTGCAGTGACTTAGAATTTCCACCCTTTTGCTGTCCCTTTCCCCAACCAGGTTGCTGGACATATATATTAACAGGGGTCAGAGCCTGTGCCACTGGGGGTGTTCTGGCAGATACCACGGGCGCCATTACTGAGTGTCCCTCTGCAGCATTCATTTCTGGGGCACAGACCACCAAAGCCTGTGTTCTCATTTTGTGTTTCTGCGTCAGCTTTCTTTGGACCCCTATTTCCTGGTGACTTTTTCTTTTTCTCGTCTCTGTGATTTTCTCCACAGGATTAGCCACGTAATCACAGAACTTCCTGCATGACTTGGTCTCTCGGCCCACAGTGTCCTCCAGCCTGTGTCTGATCAGCTCAGGGTCTCACTTTCCTTCTGAACAGAGCAGTCATCATTGGGTGCCCCTCAGGATCTTTTTCTGTTTCTAGTTTGCATCTTCTGTCCACAAATGCAATTGGCTCCCCTTTTAGCATTTTTGAGGCAAATTTCAGTGGATATTCCTCTCTATTATTATCTCTTATTTTCTACAATTGATCGCCTACTAAACCCAGGTAACTCAAAGGAATGCCTCTTAAGTACTTCCAGTAAAAACTGTGAGGCTATCACTGTATCATAAATCAAAAAATTTATGATATTAGAAATAACATAGTATATCTCCCCAACACTAAGGATCCTCCTAAACCCCAGCATTCTGTTATAAACAAATTAAACTCTTTCACTAGGATAGAGTTACACGATTTGCAAAAAGTAATATCTCAATTAAAACCCTCCACCTTCATCCTTGATCCAATACCAACAAGGTTTTTCAAAGAAATATTGGGAATGCTAATTGATAATGTTCTTGACATAGTAAATTCGTCATTAGATACGGGGGTCTTCCCAGACTGTCTTAAGACTGCTGTAGTTAAACCCCTTCTTAAGAAACATAATCTTGACCCCTCGGATCTTGAAAATTTTAGACCCATCTCTAACCTGCCTTACTTAAGTAAAGTTCTGGAGAAGGTAGTCATTATGCAGTTAAATGACCACCTAAATAAAAATGCAATTCTTGATAAATTTCAGTCGGGTTTTAGAACAAATCACAGCACAGAAACTGCACTCGTTAAAGTAGTAAATGATCTGCGAGTGAATGCAGACAGAGGCCATTTATCTGTTCTCATCCTCTTAGATCTGAGTGCTGCATTTGACACCATTGATCACAATATTCTTAGAAATCGCCTTAGTCAATGGGTGGGCCTCTCTGGCAGTGTCTTAAATTGGTTTGAATCCTACCTGACAGGGAGAAAATATTTTGTTAGTTGTGGTAATTACAACTCGAAGACACATGATATCCAATATGGTGTTCCACAAGGCTCTATCCTGGGTCCGCTGTTATTCTCAATCTACATGCTTCCGTTAGGTCAGATTATCTCAGGGCACAACGTGAGCTACCACAGCTATGCTGATGACACACAGCTGTACTTATCAATAGCACCTGATGACCCTGACTCTCTTGATTCACTAACACAATGTCTGACTTGTATCTCAGAATGGATGAATAGTAACTTTCTCAAGTTAAATAAAGAGAAAACTGAAATCTTAGTGATTGGCAATAATGGATACAATGAGGCTATTAGAAATAAACTGGATACATTAGGATTAAAAGTCAAGACGGAGGTAAAAAGGTTAGAGGTAATTGTGGACTGTAATCTCAATTTTAAATCGCATATTAATCAGATCACTAGGACAGCATAGCAAAAGTTAGACCTCTTATATCACTGAAAGATGCTGAGAAATTAGTTCACGCTTTTGTTTTCAGTCGACTAGATTACTGTAACGCACTCCTCTCAGGACTACCCAAAAAAGATATAAATCGTTTGCAACGAGTGCAGAATGCAGCTGCTAGAATCCTAACTAGGAAAAGAAAATCCGAACACATTTCTCCAGTTTTGATGTCACTACACTGGTTACCTGTGTCATTCAGGATTGACTTTAAAATTTTGCTTATGGTTTATAAAGCCTTAAATAATCTCGCCCCATCTTATATATCGGAATGTCTGACACCTTATATTCCAAATCGTAACCTCAGATCCTCAAATGAGTGTCTGATTAGAATTCCAAGAACAAAACTTAAAAGAAGTGGTGAGGCGGCCTTCTGCTGCTATGCACCTAAAATCTGGAATTGCCTGCCAATAGGAATTCGCCAGGCTAGTACAGTGGAGCACTTTAAAACACTGCTGAAAATACATTACTTTAACATGGCCTTTCTATAACTTCAATTTAACTTAATTTAACTTATTCCTGATACTCTGTATATTCAATTCTTCATAATAACTATTCATGGTGGCTCTAAAATCCGTACTGACCCCTAATCTCTCTTCTGTTTCTTTTTCCGGTTTCTTTGTGGTGGTGGCCTGCGCCACCACCACCTACTCAAAGCATCATGATGGACTAAAAGCCAGAACTCTACGTGACCATCTTCATCAAGTCCTTCCGTATGAACCCTAAATCCAAAGAGGACTGTTTCATTTATGTTAGGTAGAATGCCCAGAGGGGACTGGGTGGTCTCATGGCCTCTGAAACCCTGCAGATTTTTATTTTTTTTCTCCAGCCTGTTTTTTCTGTTCCCCCGGCCATCGGACCTTACTCTTATTCGATGTTAATTAATGTTGACTTATTTTGTTTTCTTATTGTGTCTTTTATTTTTCTATTCTTTATTATGTAAAGCACTTTGAGCTACTGTTTGTATGAAAATGTGCTATAGAAATAAATGTTGTTGTTGTTCTATGGACCCTCCTTGTGTTGGAACGCTAAGTATCAAAAGAGTCCGCATCATACATAGTGGGGCCTGTAACTGTAGCCAGAGTTGATTTTCCCAGTAGGTGCTCCATTTGGTTGGTGCCCCCTATCCTCAACAACAGAGCTTTCATATTCTCTACAGCCAGCAGCTTCCCCATCGCCCACCAAATGTATTCTCCTTATCGTGACGGGTGTGAAGGGCCTCAGTCTCCTTCCACTTGTTGATGTACGCCCTTCTCTTTGCTCACCTCCTTCCAATCTCATTGCTCTATCTAGTTTCCTCATCTGGAAATTCACAGGGAGTTTCTATAACCTTACATCTTTCCTCGAATTTAGCCCTCCATTAGCCCTCCTCACATTCTTTTAGTATCCCTCCATTTTTCTGTTAGCGTTCCAACATGTCGCTCATGTCTTCATAATCTGCCACTCTCTGTGTGCTTCTCCCTATCATCTCCTCATAATCTGAATCCTCCTCTGTCTCTTTATCTTCCTCTGCTTTTTGACAATTGGCATTCCCTTGTCAGTATTTGTCCTTTTTAAACTCTGCCTTTCTCCTCCGTTTGGGGGTCCTTTTCTGTTTTTCTCCCCATATTATTTCCTCACTGCTAGTCTTTATCAGCAGTTCTGTGTCTGCTCACTGACATCCCTGTTTGTGTTTCCTGCTCCCCCTCTCACTCGCCAGCTTCACTCGTCCTGTGATGTTCACTTTCGCTGTGATTAATGGACATTCCAATGCAGCATCTGCCGGCGGGGCAAAGGGAATCTGCCGTCCCCCCGCCTCCTTCCTGTCCTCCTCTAGCAGATCTCTGATTTTATCAGCGCTGCTTCTCTCTTTGATGCTTCGCCCAGCTACATTTATGTCATCTCCAATTCTGCCTTTCTTTACTTCTGCCTTTTTCTGCTCGTGTCTTTTGATTTATAATTATGAATACGCTCTTGCATATCTTTACACACTGCCATGGTAAATGGTCCCAATTTAGACCACTCAGTACCAAGACTTCTCGCTCTTTTATGCCACTTTTTGTGACAGGTCTATGTGTTTTATTTATACTGTGTGATTTTTCATCCCAAGACCTCAACGGGCACCTGAGCCTCCGCCATTGCTATTCCCTGCAGTCTCAGACTCCATGTTACAAGCTTTAGCATTGGATTTTAAGACAAATCTGGCTCTGTTTTTCACAGAATTCACCAGATGGTGTTTCCTGGCACTACAGGTGTTCTTGGCCTGGTCCAGGGGGGTTGAGGATTTTGAGTAAGGATCAATATGCTTTATTATTAGTTTTAGTTATCTTACTTATGAAAAGTCTAGGCCTGAAGCAGTTTTAAAAAGACACCATTTATTTGGCACAAAGGCCCTGGTCTGCCTGCTTTATCACTCGCTTTGTTTTGAACTTCTGTGGCTCAAGGACGTCATGTTCTCTGAAGAAGCAAGCAGGCAGATTTTATTTTAGGAACGCAGGGGCTGAGCGTCTCACTGACAGAAGATGAAACAAATTGCATGATGGGCCTTTGTGTGTTATTAGTACAGGGCAGGATGTTAAGATATAACATAAAACATGTAAGAAATTAAATGACATTTAGATTTATTAAGGCTCATCAATACCTTAGGCATTAAAATTAAAATAAAATGCATTATGATATCTAGTTAGTCTGAGCTACATAGGGGCTTAAGAGTTGATTGTTGAAGGTGAAGGACCTTTCTCTGCACAGATGTCTGTGAAGTAAGCAGCAGCTTAGCCGTGTCAGACGAGGGTACAACTGAACAGCTTCGCTGTCTGCATTCCATCCATCCATTTATTATCCAATCCGCTATATCCTAACTTCAGGATAACAGAGGTCTGCTGGGACCAGTCCCAGCCAACACAGGTCAGAAGGCAGGAAACAAACCCCGGGCAGGGCACCAGCCCACCGCAGGGCAGACACACACCAAGCACACACTAGGGACAATTTACAATCACCAATCCACCTAACCTGCATGTGTTTGGACTCTGAGTGGAAACCCACACAGACACGGGGAGAACATGCAAACTCCACATAGGGAGGACCCGGGAAGAGAACCAGACGGGTCTCCTAACTGTGAGGCAGCAGCGCTACCACTGCTAGCAAACATATATATATATATATAGATTAGCATTTAAGTGTATATTTAAGCCAGTGCTTTTTTGTATAAAGTTAGAGCAGCACACATTAGTTACCTTAAAGAATCAATTGTTACAGACTTGTCTTGTTCCCTTCTTTCAAACAGCCATGAAGCTCCATGTCAAGGCTCTCCGCAGTTTGGCCTTTATCAGTGAAGCTGCTCGCTGACTCTTACTGGCACAGTCGTCTTTTATTTTAGCCTTACAGGGATGTTAGTGCAACAAGTAACCATTAATTGAATTATCACTTAGACAGTCCAGTTTTCATATGTGGGTCCTGCTGATCTCAACTTAATTGTAAGAACTGATTAACCAAAAGAATTTAATGGCTGAGGTTTTAGGATGTGAAAACAAGTGTTATTAGAAAAGGAGCTGAATAAGGTCATCATCATGAAGAAACCCTGCACAGTAGATGATGGGAAACTAATGTGAAAGGGGGGCATTTAGTGATAAGAACTGTCTTAAATCTGGGGGTTAACTTCATGAACTGAGATGGCTTTATGTGCTCAGTAATTGTTTTCTATGCTGTGCAATGAAGACTAAATTCTGACTGCCTTCCTGAAGACTCTGCTTGTTTTTCCTGAAGATTGCTCCACAACACCAACTGTAACACTAAACATATATATATATATATATATATATATATATATATATATATATATATATATATATATATATATATATACTGACTCAAAGCCCCCACTGACTCACTCACTGACTGACTGACTCATCACTAATTCTCCAACTTCCCGTGTAGGTAGAAGGCTGAAATTTGGCAGGCTCATTCCTTACAGCTTCCTTACAAACGTTGGGCAGGTTTCATTTCGAAATTCTATGCCTAATGGTCATAACTGGAAGCTATTTTTCTGCATATACTGTAATGGAGTTGAGGTCGAAAGCCGTGGGGGCAGAGTTTCGTGTGACATCATCACGCCTCTCACGTAATCACGCATTACGTAGAAAACCAGGAAGAGCTACAAAAAGCGCTGAAGAAAACATGCATTATATAATTAAGAAGGCAGCGAAACAATTTGAAGCGAGCGAGTGACATATAAAACCATATTCAGGGGCTCACGTGAACTGACGCAGTGCGCAGACAAAAAGCAACAGTTCCAGAGAGTGCTGAACAAAAACCGAATTACACTGCTACGCTCAAATAGACAAACCACACGCTGTGGCGCAATAGTTGAGGCTTTGCCTGTAGCGCCGACATCCGAGGTTCGATTCTCGAGAGGGGATGCACTGAGTATGTATGCACGCTTTCTGATTCATTTTAGTCTCGCATCCCCTTGGTTTGAAAAAATATGCGGTTAACGCAGAAAGACAGATCACCAATTGAAGCTTTATGAATAATAGTGTAGCGACCCGGCAGCAGCGCTGGCGGCGTGTTGCATTTTGGGTAATTTATGTAAAAGCTGATTGTTGCGTTAAATTAACCAAGTAATATAATTGTGTTTCCTGTTGTAATTATTGTATGTGTCTGTGCTCAACTGGTGGGGTGGGTTGGGTTGTTGCCGTCCGGGGGTTCTTTGAATGGAAATAGTCACCATCGATAAGAAAGATGGCTTCATTAATGACCTTGGCAATGTTTAAGCAAATGAGTTAAGCTTTGTTTTTGCTGACTATCTGCTCTAATAAAGAGATACAACAGGACAGAGCTGTGTATTGCTAAGATTTCTATCGAAGCAATTATTACCGAGACACCCTGAGTCGTGCGTTGTATGGGACACGAGTGCTCGCTACCTAAAGAGCTGGGTGCAGCTGCATGCATAACGCTGGCAGTCCGCTAGCCTACAGCTTGGGAGAGGTGCACGGCAGAGTATGGCTCGAAAAACTTTAAGACTCAACCACGGGTCGCTACATTGGTGTCAGAAGTGGGAGACCAGGCTGTTTAGAAGACGCCGTTATGGAACAGAGTCTTGAAGAATTAGAGCGTGCCATCTTAGAGAACAGCGCTACGTTAGAGTGCCTGATCAGCGGAACTGTGCGGAGAAAAGAGGCAAACGGGCCTGATGGTGCCAGTATTCCCCGGACAGTGTTACGATCTTCTAGGCACGGCCAGAATGAACATTCAACTACAGCAACGATACCTCAGGTTACCAGTCAGCCGGTCCTCTTTTCACGGTCACCTGCTAAGCTACCGCGATACAGCAGATTGACGCCCTTAGAGCCATACCCTGCACAAGTAGATCTGGCCCCCCTACATAATGGATGGAGCTGTGAGGAAGCTGCAACACACTTGGCCCTTGCCTTGGAGGTTCCCGCACTTCAGGTACTCATTGATCTGCCATCGGAGGAGTGTCGTGATCTTCAGGCTCTCACCGCTGCTCTCACCCGTCGCTTTGGACAAAGAACCTCAGCAGAATGCAGCAGAGAAAAGCTGACTAGCCGACGTCGGCGTGAAGGTGAGAGTGTAGGAGCCTTTGCCGCTGACATCAGGGTATATTCACAAAAAGGTTACCCTACTTTCTCGACAGCAGCGAGGGAGGAACTCAGTCTTCATGCTTTCTGCGGGGCCTCACACCAGAACGTCTCCACCAGCATGTCTGTCTGTTGTCACCCCGAGATTTGAGCGAGGCACTGCGAGAGGCTGAGCTGGCTGAAGAGGTGCTACAGGCTGAGTCACCGACAAGACGAACGCCATGCCCGAGTCAACTAATGAGAGCAGTGGAACGAAGGGCGGAAGGGGACCCGTCTGAGGTAGTGGAGGGCAGTCGCGCCCAAATAACATCAACCCCCGACAGAGACAACGAGTAGACTGCTGTTTCCGGCGCGGGAACCAGGGCACTTTGCCAGGGATTGCCCTGCTCCAAGTCCTTTGCCTCGTACAACATCACTGCCGGGAAACGACCACGGGGATGAGGCCGTGAGGGGACCCTCGCTCCGTTTTTCAGCCCCCTTCCACAATGACTGCCTTAAAGTGGGGCGCTGTGGATTTTCCACTGGACTATACCTAGACTGCACTATTGACGGGCGGCCATGCAGTGCTTTAGTGGACACGGGGTCCACTATTTGTTTGCTACAAAAAGGAGTGTTGCCCGAAACCGCTGGTCTTCTTCCAGAGGACTGGACCCCCACAAATAGCGAACTACGCACTGTTACGGGTGAAAGGACAGTAATGCCCGGAAAGAAACTCTTATCTGTGTTGGTAGGGACGAGCCAGACCAGCCACGAATTCTGGCTTGCGGACATTAAAGACAAGTGCATTATTGGGTTGGACTTGTTGGCCCACTGGGGAGCACGTGTTGATGTGTCAAATGCCGTCCTTTGTTTTGGTAATGAGACTGTGCCGCTCCGGTCGGGCTGGAACCGTCCTGGAAGGACTGCCAGAGTGGATTCACCTGGACACCACAGCTCACCGGCTCCCAACCATTGTTTGGAAGTTGCAGAGAACCCCCAGGAGAGTATTGCTGGACAGACAAATTCATCGCACGACCCCCCATCAGCTGAGATGGTTGCCGCTGTAGAGGAATTGGGCCATCGAAGTGGTGAACATCTAAGCACGCCACAGCAGGAGCAACTCCAACAATTACTGAAGGACTTTGTGGACATTTTTGCGGCTCGAGAGGAGGACTGCACCAGAACCTCGTTAGTAAAACACCACATTGACACTGGCCACGCCGCCCCATTCGTTTGCGCCCCCACCGATTGCCCCTTGCAAAACGCCAAGCTGCCGAAGAATTGATTCGCGAGATGGTAACCAATGACATTATTGAGCCTTCGGACAGTCCCTGGGCCGCACCCATGGTCATGGTGCGGAAGAAAACGGGGTTGGCGCCTTGTGTGGACTTTCGTAAATTAAATGCAGTCACTAGAAAAGACTCTTACCCATTGCCCGCATCGATGATGCATTGGACTATGTGGCTGGATCCCGTTGGTTCAGCACCTTGGACTTGCGCAGTGGATATTGGCAGGTAGAACTGGCATCAGAGGACCGACCCAAAACTGCATTCACCATCGGACAAGGGCTGTGGCAGTTTAAGGTAATGCCGTTTGGACTTTGTAATGCACTGGCCACCTTTGAAAGACTAATGGAGCGGGTCCTAAAAGACATTCCCCGAACCCATTTTGTGGTCTATTTGGATGACCTGTTGATTCATGCCAGAGAATTTGACCAGGCTGTGCACAATTTAAGGGAGGTCCTGACCGCCATTCGTAGTGCCGGGTTGCGGTTGAACCCTGAAAAATGTAATCTTCTCGCCCGACAGACCCAGTTTTTAGGACACGTAATCAGCGAGAGTGGGGTGGCTACCGACCCAGCAAAGGTGGCTGCCGTGAGCAACTGGCCCCCACCAGCCAACATCACCGAACTGCGGAGCTTCCTGGGTTTAGCCTCGTACTACAGGAGGTTTGTAAAAAACTTTGCAACCATTGCCAGCCCCTTGCACCGACTGACGAGTAAGGGCCAACAGTTTGGGTGGACGGAGGATTGCGCAGCCGCTTGCCAACAACTGAAAGCTGCCCTCGTCAGCGCCGGTCCTGGCTTACCCTGACCCCAACCAACCTTTTGTTGTGGACACTGACGCTAGCAATGTGGGAATTGGGGCCGTACTCTCACAGAAGGGGGAGGCTGGAGAGAGTGGTAGCTTATTACAGCTGCAGCCTCAGTCGACCGGAGAAAATTACTGCGTCACTCGGCGGGAGCTGTTGGCAGTGATCTTAGCGTGCGGCACTTTCGGCCCTACCTATTGGGCACTAGGTTCACGCTGCGGACTGACCATGGTAGCCGAACCTGGATGTTAAATTTCCGGTAACCAGAGGGCCAGGTGGCAAGGTGGATGGAGTTCCTCCAGGAATACGATTTCGAGGTACAGCACCGACTGGGACGACAGCATGCCAATGCTGATGCCCTCTCCAGGCGTCCATGCCTCAGCAACGAGTGTCGATATTGCCGCCGACAGGAAGAAAGGGGTCTGGGGCCATCGCCAGCATCCGCAAGGCCAGATGACACTGTTGGAGCAGGGGAGCCGTTCACCATTGACCAATTGAGGCAATTACAGGCGAACGACCAAGCGCTAGAGAAGGTAAAGGGCTGGTTGGAGACCCAAGAATGTCCCGACTGGCAAACCGTGTCTTCACAGGGGCCTGAACTCAAGTTACTACACTCCCAGTGGGGCAACTTGGAGTTGCACGATGGCGTAATTTACAGACGGTGGCAAGCACCCAGGGGGGAGATTGACCGACTACAACTGCTGGAACCCCAGGCTTTGTGCGCCAAGGTCCTCCGATGGGTCCATGGAGCAGCTGGATCTGAACACTACGGAAACGCTAAGACAGTGCGTCGACTGCGGCAGCGGTTCTATTGGCCCGGGTTTCGGCAAGACGCGGAGCTGCACGTCCACTGCTGTGACATCTGCACTGCGCAAAAAGGACCTGGTCAACGTTCTCACGCGCTGTTGCAACAGTACCTTGTCGGGGCACCCATGGAGAGAATTGGAGTGGACGTACTGGGTCCTTTTCCTGTAACTGAAGCCGGAAATAGTTGTGATGGATTATTTCACTAAATGGCCAGAGGCGTATGCAGTTCCGGATCAGAGTGCCTCCACAGCGGCTCAAAAACTAGTGGATGAAATGTTCTCTCGATTTGGGGTTCCGGAAGAAATGCACAGCGATCAGGGGCGGAACTTCGAGAGCCGTTTGTTCAGGGAGGTGTGTCAGCGACTGGGGGTGAAAAAAACAAGAACCACCCCCCTTCACCCTGGCCACTCAACTGGCGATCCTGACTAGTCATCACCAGTGTGACTGGGACCAACATTTGCCTCTGGTCCTGTGGGCATATAGGACAGCCGTACAAGAATCAAGCCAATGCACACCAGCGGGGCTGATGTTTGGGAGAGAACTGCGCACGCCAGTGGATTTGGTGTTTGGCTCGCCCCCTGAGCCTGAGATTGTTGGTGGGCCCGAACTGGATTATTTTAGATGGTTGAAAGAGCGCCTGGACACTGTTCATCGACTGGCCAGGGAGGCCTTGGAGGGAGCTGGAGCTCGCCAGAAACGGGCTTATGACACACGGGCTCATGGCCCGACGCTGAAACCAGGAGACAAAGTGTGGGTAGTTTGCCTGCAACGGAAACGGGGACTGTCTCCTAAATTGACTCACCATTGGCAAGGACCTGGAGAAATTTTGGACAAAATATCGGAGGTAGTTTTCCGAGTCCGAATGCCTGGACGGGCAGACGGGTGGTGCTGCACAAGGACCGGTTGGCACCATACCACCCACTGGCCCCAGAACAAGAAAGACTTGAGAATCCAAGCGGCTCTCCAACCTCCACCCCCGGTGCCGAGACAGACATTGACAGTCTCAGGACTGAACCTGACACGAGTGATGGTACATCAGGCAGGCCGAAGCACGTCCGTCGCCGGCCAGGACATTTGCTCGATTTTTACTGTGATGAGTAGGGTTGTGGGGACACTAACCCTCTTGGGGGGGAGGTGTGGGGAGGTGCGGTGTGTAGCGACCCGGCAGCAGCGCTGGCGGCGTGTTGCATTTTGGGTAATTTATGTAAATAGCATTGTGGGTAATTTATGTAAAAGCTGATTGTTGCGTTAAATTAACCAAGTAATATAATTGTGTTTCCTGTTGTAATTATTGTATGTGTCTGTGCTCAACTGGTGGGTGGGTTGGGTTGTTGCCCGGGGTTATTTGAATGTAAATAGTCACCATCGATAAGAAAGATGGCTTCATTAATGACCTTGGCAATGGATAAGCAAATGAGTTAAGCTTTGTTTTTGCTGACTATCTGCTCTAATAAAGAGATACAACAGGACAGAGCTATGTATTGCTAAGATTTCTATCGAAGCAATTATTACCGAGACACTCGGAGTCGTGCGGTGTATGGGACACGAGTGCTCGCTACCTAAAGAGCTGGGTGCAGCTGCGTGCATAACGCTGGCAGTCCGCTAGCCTACAGCTTGGGAGAGGTGCACGGCAGAGTACGGCTCGAAAAACTTTAAGACTCAACCACGGGTCGCTACAATAGATACCTTATTCGCGATCAATGATTGTTTTGGTAAAGCCAAACTCAGTGTATTCATTAGATGAACGGTAAAAAAGTAAGAGCGAGGGGAAGGTAACTTATTGAGGCACGGAGGCAAAACCACAATAGCACGCGGGCTCGATGTACTGTAGTGCGCGTCAACTCGATCTGAATTGCGTAATCACATTTAAAAAATATATCTTTTCAAGTTCTATTTAGTCCATATGTGTTAAACTCAAGGTACGCAGGCCACATCCGGCCTGGCGTGTAATTATATCCGGCCCGCGAGATCATTTTATATATTATTGTTATTAATGGCCCAGGTATATGAAGCGCTGGTAACACAATAAACTACAGATCCCATAATGCAGCGCTTCAGCTGCCTTGCCGAACACTTACCGCGTTAATCAAGTGTAGCTTATGATGCTGCAAGTTATTGCCAAGCTAGCCCCCACGATGCCAAAGAGAAAAGGTGATTCTGAACATTGAGCCTTTAAAAACCGATGGGAGGCTGAGTATATGTTTACTGACATTGCCGGTAAACCCGTGTGTCTCATTTGTGGAACGTGTGTACAAAAACTGGGGTCTCCTGCCCAGCAAAAGTCAAGCAGCCGGCGCGCGCGCATAGCTGTGCCGGCCTTTGAGACGCTGACTGCGCTTCTGCCTTAAGTCAAAGTGAGCACTTTTAATTTTTTTCATCCTCCCCCTGAGCTATAGCCCAGACAAGTGCAAACACGGGACCCCTTTTCTACACCGCGGCAAAATAATATTAAGGCGATTCACACTTTCTTTTGCACGTATACGATTATGAGGTCCTCACCTCGGATTATGAAGACACGCACACGAGTGGAGGACCGACAGTGCCATCACAGCCGATTAATGGCAGGGACGTCTCACCAGTCTACACAAGACCCACCGAGACTGTCCCCAAAAGGCGATCATAACGTCAGCGGACACATCTCTCTATACTATATAAAAGAAAAGGGCAACTTTCCTTTTACACCTTTTTTCCTTTTATCCCAAACCAAAGCCTTTCTCTCTTAACACTGCAGAGGACACAAAACTAATTTTCTTTAAATGCCGGTAAGGCACATTACCAGAGGCACAAATTTGAACGTTCACATAGAAAATGTAATTTCTATACCACAGCCGTCGTGGAGCGCCTTTCAAAAGGGATCTACTACCGAGAGATGATCCATATACATTTTAGCTGCTGTTAGTACTACTTACCTGTTGTGTTCCACAGTCTTTAAAATGTAGTTTACCTGAAACCACTCCAGTAGTGCTCAATGTACCTGTACTTCTTAAAACGTTAATGTTTTACTGTTTAATAACTTATAAACTATATTTTATTATTTTTCCCTTGCACTCAGTGACCAAAGCTATACACACACATATAGACACATACAAACATACACACAAGTATATACCTGTGTGTATGTTTGTATGTATGTCTATATATACACACACACACACACACCTATGTACATTATATATATATATATATATATATATATATATATATATATATATATATATATATATATATATATATATATATATACATACATATATACATATATATATACACACACACACATATATATAATTTGTGTGTGTATGTATGTATCTGTGTGTATATTTGATGCAGATAGGTATGTGTATATATATATATATATATATATGTGTGTGTGTGTATATGTAGATATGTACTGTATATACATATGTATATATGTATATAGATATGAAAAATATGAAAATATATATATATATATATATATATATATATATATATATATATATAGACTCAAACCCATTATGACAGCAGCAATCCAAGCTGTGAGAAAACAGTAAAAAGGAGGCGGTCAGACGTCGTGGTACATTTTCTGATGCAGCTAGACGAAAACAACTTTGTGACGCTGCCGCCAAATACACAAAACAATTACTTTGACAATCATGTTACATTATTTTTAAAATGTTTCCTTTCTTTTTATAACTTCTTTAACACATACATTGCTGCTAAGTGCAGTTATTTTGCTATATATATATATCACAGTGACACTCATATCACTGACAAAACAATTACATTAACAATCATGTTTACGTTCCTTCTTTAAAAATTTTCCTTTTAGTATTTTGATACCTTCTATATATATATATACATATATATATATAGCTGGTATTATATATATATATATATATATATATATATATATATATATATATATATATATATATAAATACATTCTGCTAGTATATATATTTATATATACAACCCCAATTCCAATGAAGTTGAGGTGTTGTGTAAAACGTAAATAAAAACAGAATAAAATGATTTGCAAATCCTTTTCAACCTATATTCAATTGAATACATTACAAAGAAAAGATATCGAATGTTCAAACTGATAAACTTTACTGTTGTTTTGTAAATCTTCACTCATTTTGAATTTGATGCCTGCAACACGTTCCAAAAAAGCTGGGACAGGGCCATGTTTACCACTGTGTTATATCACCTTTCTTTTTAATAACACTCAATAAGCGTTTGGGAACTGAGGACACTAATTGTTGAAGCTGTGTAGGTGGAATTCTTTCCCATTCTTGCTTGATGTACAACTTCAGTTGCTCAACAGTCCAGGGTCTCCGTTGTCGTATTTTGCACTTCATAATGTGCCGCCCATTTTCAATAGGAGACAGGTCTGGACGGCAGGCCAGTCTCGACCGCACTCTTTTACTACAAAGCCACGCTGTTGTAACACATGCAGAATGTGGCTTCGCATTGTCCTGCTGAAATAAGCAGGGACGTCCTTGAAAAAGACATCGCTTGGATGGCTGCATGTGTTGCTCCAAAACCTATACGTACCTTTCAGCATTAATGGTGCCTTCACAGATGTGCAAGTTACTCATGCCATTGACACTAACACACCCCCATACCATCACAGATGCTAGCTTTTGAACTTTGCGCTGATAACAATCCGGATAGTCCTTTTCCTCTTTGGCCCGGAGGACACGACGTCCATTATTTCCAAAAACAATTGGAAATGTGGACTCGTTAGACCACAGCACACTTTTCCACTTTGCATCAGTCCATCTCAGATGATCTCGGACCCAGAGAAGCCGGCGGCGTTTCTGGGTGTTGTTGATATATGGCTTTCGCTTTGCATGGTAGAGTTTTAACTTGCACTTGTAGATGTAGCGACGAACTGTGTTAACTGACAATGGTTTTCTGAAGTTTTCCTGAGCCCACAGGTAATATCCTTTACAGAATGATGTTGGTTATTAATGCAGTGCTGCATGAGGGATTGAAGGTCACGGGCATCCAGTGTTGGTATTCGGCCTTGCCGCTTACGTGCAGAGATTTCTCCAGATTCTCTGAATCTTTTGATGATATTATGGACAGTAGACGATGAAATCCCTAGATTCCTTGCAATTGTATGTTGAGAAACGTTGTTCTTAAACTGCTGGACTATTTGCCCACGCAGTTGTTCACAAAGTGAAGAACCTCATCCCATCCTTGCTTGTGAACGACTGAGCCTTTTGGGGATGCTCCTTTTATACCCAATCATAACAAACACCTGTTTCCAATTAACCTGTTCACCCGTGGAATGCTCAAAATAGGTGTTTATTGAACATTCCTCAACTTTTCCAGTCTTTTGCTGCCCCTGTCCCAGATTTTTTGGAACGTGTTGCAGGCATCAAATTCAAAATGAGTGAAGATTGGCAAAACAACAATAAAGTTTATCAGTTTGAACATTCGATATCTTGTCTTTGTAGTGTATTCAGTTGAATATAGGTTGAAAAGATTTGCAAATCATTGTATTCTGTTTTTATTTACGTTTTACACAACATCCCAACTTCATTGGAATTGGGGTTGTATATACTGTACTGTGTATATTTAGCTCTACACTAATCTATTGTTCCCTCTATCTGCTCACTCACACCACCTGCCTCTCCAGACTGCACTACTAATGATTCAATGACAGTGATGTCCTACAGGAATTTTGCCTGTGCTTTCAAAGCCCTGTCTTTAATCCGAGGCAGTAATGGCAGGTCTTGCACTTGGAGTCAATTCTTTCACTGATGAACTTCAATGGACGCAGCGCAGAGGGGTCTCAGCACAATAAAGATTCAGCACACCTCCCCCTGACACACATTCTCTTGAGCACCACATCCCCCTTTTGCAGCCTTCTGCACTCAGCTGGCCCAGGACTTTTTGTCAACCCGCCCCCTCATCTGACTCCCAGCATTCCACTGTCTTG
This sequence comes from Polypterus senegalus, assembly GCF_016835505.1. NCBI lineage: Eukaryota > Metazoa > Chordata > Cladistia > Polypteriformes > Polypteridae > Polypterus > Polypterus senegalus. The sequence goes on from NC_053161.1 coordinate 181,445,890, forward strand.
TCCTGCCTCTAATTGGCTCCACCAATATTTTCCAGCCTAATGAATGCAGCACTCTGTTCTGTCCATCATGCCCACTTGACAGGCCCTCTCCCCACCTTACACCCATCCAGTACCTGCCATCATTATTTCCAGTCCTCAGCTAACATTCATCACATAGTTGGGTTGCCTGTCAGCCCCTCCCTGCATACCTGAGCTTGACCTATGAAGTATTGGTGGTTTCCAGCTTGCTAAGAAAAAAAAAAATATATACAGGCACAGGCCTTTTTGTGATTTAACCCTCACTATTTTAATGTGCACCAGGATATGATGCTTATTTTCATATAAGCTCGTAATTCTCTTTAAATATATGCAAATCATCAACTTAAAGATTATACTTTTCCATATTTTTATAGTCTTACCCTGCAGAAGGAAATGCCTTGAAAGCTTGAATATTGTAATCTTTTCAGTTTGCCAATAAAAGGTGTAATTTGTTATCATTTCTCATTGTATCCAAATCATCTCTATACAGGTGCTAGTCATAAAATTAGAATATCATGACAAAGTTGATTTATTTCAGTAATTCCATTCAAAAAGTGAAACTTGTATATTAGATTCATTCATTACACACAGACTGATGTATTTCAAATGTTTATTTCTTTTAATTTTGATGATTATAACTTAACTAATAAAAGTCTCAAATTCAGTATCTCAGAAAATTAGAATATTGTGAAAAGGTTCAATATTGAAGACACCTGGTGCCACACTTTACTCAGCTAATTAACTCAAAACACCTGCAAAACCCTTTAAATGGTCTCTAAGTTGAGTTCTGTAGGATACACAATCATGGGGAAGACTGCTGACTTGACAGTTGTCCAAAAGATGACCATTGACACCTTGGACAAGGAGGGCAAGACACAAAAGGTCATTGCTAAAGAGGCTGGCTGTTCACAGAGCTCTGTGTCCAAGCACATTAATAGAGAGGCGTAGGGAAGGACAAGATGTGGTAGAAAAAAGTGTACAAGCAATAGGGATAACCGCTTGTACCCTGGAGAGGATTGTGAAACAAAACCCATTCAAAACTGTGGGGGAGATTCACAAAGAGTGGACTGCAGCTGGAGTCAGTGCTTCAAGAACCACCACACACAGACGTATGCAAGACTTGGGCTTCAGCTGTCGCATTCCTTGAGTCGAGCCACTCTTGAACAAGAGACAGCATCAGAAGCGTCTCGACTAGACTGCTGCTGAGTGGTCCAAAGTTATGTTCTCTGATGAAAGTAAATTTTGTCCGGAGGAAGAGAGGAGAGGCACAGAATCCACGTTGCTTGAGGTCCAGTGTAAAGTTTCCACAGTCAGTGATGGTTTGGGGTGCCATGTCATCTGCCGGTGTTGGTCCATTGTGTTTTCTGAGGTCCAGGGTCAATGCAGCCGTCTACCAGAAAGTTTTAGAGCACTTCATGCTTCCTGCTGCTGACGAACTTTCATTTTCCAACAGGACCTGGCATCTGTACATAGTGCCAAAGCTACCAGTACCTGGTTTAAGGCCCATGGTATCCCTGTTCTTGATTGGCCAGCAAACTCGCCTGACCTTAACCCCATAGAAAGTCCATGGGGTATTGTGAAGAGGAAGATGCAATACGCCAGACCCAACAATTCAGAAGAGCTGAAGGCCACTATCAGAGCAACATGGGCTCTCATAACACCTGAGCAGTGCCACAGACTGATCGACTCCATGCCACGCCGCATTGCTGCAGTAATCCAGGCCAAAGGAGCCCCAACTAAATATTGAGTGCTGTACATGCTCATACTTTTCATGTTCATACCTTTCAGTTGGCCAACATTTCTAAAAATCCTTTTTTTGCATTGGTCTTAATTGATATTCTAATTTTCCAAGATACTGAATTTGGGACTTTCATTAGTTGTCAGTTATAATCATCAAAATTAAAAGAAATAAACATTTGAAATACATCAGTCTGTGTGTAATGAATGAATTTAATATACAAGTTTCACTTTTTGAATGGAATTACTAAAATAAATCAACTTGTCATGATATTCTAATTTTATGACCAGGGGGCTGTTCCACGAAGCGAGTTTATAAAATCGAGGATTATTTGTAATAGCCTCGCTTGAGTTAGCCTAACAGTTCACTTCAGGCTCATTGAGTTCCACAAACAAAATTCAGGTGTATTTAATCTCCGCTAATTCAAGCCAAGCTTGATAAGCGAGGCTCGTGCGCGTCCACGCGATATAAAAGGCAGCCTTGTTAATCGATGCTGGATAAGTAAGAATGGAAACTAAGGAAAGAGCTGCGTTTTTTTCGCAGGCGGAGCAAGAATTATTATTACAAGCCTATGAGGACTACAAAGCTATAATAACTAGAAAGGGGAACACGAGCTGTATTATCAAAGCTCGTGAGGCTGCATGGCAGAAAATAGCTGACAAGTTAAATGCGTAAGAACGTGATTTTAGTAACTTTTGTGTTAAGGATGTCAAACTATTTAACAACTAAATGAGAACAGTTTCAAGCCTTCAAAATGTATAGTCATTAAAATTTCCTTTTACATATGCATTTTGTTACCAGTTGTAAGGTACTTTAAGGTTATTTTAACACATTGATAAACAGGACAGCATGTTAATTATATGGGTTCATCTTGGATAAAAAGTGATATATAATTGTAATTATTAATATAATTATTAATAATGCTTGGTTTCAGGAGCAACATGAGTGGAACGAAAAGGTCCTGGCAGCAAGTGAAGAATGCGTCATTATTGGCATACGCTCCTGCTGCAGTATTGCCACATTATGCAAAACTGCACAGGCTACTACAATGTCCCACGCTCTGTCTGGTGTAACTCGGAGATGCCACAGGCAGTTAAACCTGGATTTTAACTGTCCAAATGTCATTTCAATGTGTGCCCTTGTCTTACAATGGGCATGGTTGAAATGTCTTTCTGCTTGTGTTGCAGGATCTGTATATGGTGTGAGAAGAAACGGTAGACATGGGTATCCTCTGTCACCAAGCAGCACACCAGGAAAAATTCCTATAATGGAAAGTAGACACATTAGACTGTAGTATAATAAACTATAGCATATTTGTGAATTTTAGTTGACTTGCCTTGTCTGAGGCTTTGAGCCAGTGAAGACTCGCGAAAAATTCTGGCATCATGTACTGATCCTGGCCATTTTGCCACAATGTTTGAAATTAGATGTTCAGCAGTGCATACCATCTGAAACATTTTAGGAAATGGTAATGACATACATTGCTAATGTTGGACGACTACACTTTCACCTCTTGTATATAAATGTGAGATATTATCAGTACTTACCTGTACATTAATACTGTGATATGATTTGCGGTTTATGTAATCAGGCTCTGTTGGACCTGCTGGAACCTTTATCCTCACGTGTGTACAGTCAATGGCTCCAATGACGTTAGGAAAGCCTGACAAATTAAATTCAGTTACTTATCAGGTAATGATTTATGTGTTGTAAATGAGTAGATGTTTAAAGATTAAGCACCATTAATTCCAAAGAAAGTTTCCTTAATGGCAAGAATTCCTCGGTGGCCAGGAAAGGTAATGAATATATTTAAAAGGACTTTAATGCAACGCAAACCTTCCTGATTTCACGGCACACTGTAGCTTTGCTTAAATGTTCAGCATCCCCCACACTGTACAGAAATGAACCACCGGCAAAATAACGCAAAGCGATACACAAAGACTGTGCTACCGTAAGGGCTTTAGAGCGACGTGTGTTTTTAGAAATGTAAGGTTCTAATAACTGACACAAATATGCAATACTGTGTCTACTAAATCTATAGCTCATATAAATAATCATCCAAAATGCAACAGATCTATCCTGGGCCAAAGTAATTGTGGAACCTGTTGCCTTAAAGCTCTACGAATGAGCCTCGCTCCCTCATCAACTGGATTATGAATAAATGGGCACGCCATGGTTATTCATGTAAAAGCCTTCAATGCACTCCTTGTCATTTTATACTTTCTAAGTAATTAGAATCGCCTGCATGTAATCTGCAATAATTTTATATTGGAGGGTCGATGTGTGCGAAAGAGGGAGTGAACAGCAGCAGAATAATCCCAGCCCCGCAGAATGTCGTGCTGTGACATCACATGGCTTGTCCAATCATATTCATCAAGCTGAGCTAAGCTTCACAACTAACCTGCCACGGAGCAGGCTTGTCCAAGAGCATATGTTGGCATAGTAATTAAGCGGAGCTTCAGGTTAGCCTCGTTCGTGGAACCGAATTTCGAGAAATTAAACCGGGATTATCGAAATAAGCCAGGATTTTGAGGTTAGCTCGCTTCGTGGAACAGCCCTCAGGACCTGTATATAATCTTCATTTGGATCTTGATCTTTGTTTGTCCGCGAATGAATTAGAAGAAGAAGCACTAGATGGCAGTAGAGAGACGGCTAAAACATAGGCATTGCATTAAGAATCTCCTCCAGGCTTATACTACTGAAGACTGTAGTACTCCAGTCATACCTCAAAACACAGACATTCAAAGAATAAGAGGAAACAACAGCATCGTGAAAACGACTGTGAATGGACAGAAGCAGAAATTCTCCTACACCACCACATAATTACGATTCGGACAGTGATTCCAAGTAGGCCGTTCCTATCGAATCAATGTCCAAGGGTTTTCTTTTGTAATTTTGTTTCCCTTATAAAAAATCATAATGCTGCAATGAAAGGGCCCAGTTCACGACTGGCAGCCGCGTTTAAACAGGGAGCCCTTCACAGACAACTTTAACACACGCAACGTAGTTGGGGCGTACATGGCTAGTTTATATAAATGTATATATATATATACTGTATATATATATACTGTATATATATATATCTGGAACAGACCTCTCATTCTAATAATGAGTTAGTGTTACACTGTCCTCCATCGCCCTGAAGATGGCACTGCAGTGTAAGAAATGAACTAAGTAAAGCCGGACTCCACCATATTTTTAAAATGTGTATCGCCACCTCAACTAAGTTGTCATCACTCAGATTTTCACGACAGGCTCAGTGCAGTTCCTTATTTAGAAACGTATTTCATTTCAGTGTATCAGTTTTTTTGTCCTTGTTTTAGGCCCTTAGACCCCCAGTGTTCTCAGGGGTGCGCAGGTGAAGCCTCAGGCCTGTTCAGTCTACAGCCTTTTAAAGTGACCCAGTGGCTCATCTTTGGGATTCAGTTTTTAGAGGAGCCATCGTGATTGCCATAAATCTCTTGTCTTAGTTACTGGAAATGCATGAATATTCATTTGTGTTCCTGCTTTGAGTGTTAAATATCTGATTTACGGCGTCTTTACTGCCGTCTCTCGGTGGCTGTGCTGTACGACTCTGATGACTTGCGTTCTTCAGGCCGGCAGTTTTCAGGTCCCGCTCTGGCTCCCCCCTGTGGCTGCAGATTTTTATCCGCCCCCCATTTCTTCTTTTAATAGGACTCTTACATTAAGCTGTTCCTGTTCCTGTACCGCAATGAAGCAGAGACAACAAGGCTGATGGATCAATAGGCAGACGTTAAAGGTTCACCTGGTAAAAAATACCAAAGGCAGGAAAGAAGGACAACCAAAACCAAAGGGAGAAAGCAATGTATAGTCAGAGACTTGTAGTCAAATGAACTGAGAAACAAACAAACAAATAAATAAAGTAAAATAAACCTGTGTGATAAAAGTGTCGTTGTGCAAGAATAATTGTGTAATAACACTCCTTAAGAAATATGCTAAGTTAGATATCGAGTTGAATAAAATGGCCACCGTCGCACTATTCACAAAGCTGATCACAAACTCCGGGTACACCGAGCTATAAAATGGTGGCCCTGATCCCAAAACACAATCTAGTAAAGATATTAGAAAACTTAAATTTGTGATACAGGCATCTCACTAATATATTCAATGGAACAAAAGTTTTTCCAATTAAAAAAAATAAAAAATGCTATGGAAGTTTAATCTTGTGTCAGATGCATTTACAGGAAATCCTCTGGGAAAGAAAGTAATAAGAACTCTGAATTCATAACAGATACCTCCTAGCTGATTTTTATTTTTTATCAGTTGCAGATTGATCATGCTAAATTTTCACTGAATGAAGTTAGGATTTAGATACATAAAAATTATTGTTAGTATTTGGTTTTTTTTTGAGTTTCTGATTATATATGCCTTTATTTACTACATTTACATTCCTTTTACTTATTCTGCTCACTCCTTCCGAGGCGATTTACAACTTTTGAGATACAATAAGCTCCATTTCTGCAGTCCTCGGGTGTTGTACCGTGCTAGCCATTAAGGTCCTCTCATTCTGTGCCCCCCGCTAACCTGCACTGTGTGGGTGACAGCAGGGCCTTCAGCTGTATATAGCGCCCTGACTGTGGACTGACCTCATGAAATTAATGACATCAGCTGACTCCATTCATTTGTTTAGGAGGAAATTAAACAGACCTGACATTCTGCCCCTTCCTTCAGTTTACCCCCTCTGTCTGTCCAGGTACTCAGGATTTGAATTTTTATCACAATTTATGTTATTTGTTCAAGACTTTTTGTAGTATTATATGTTGTATTTTAGTCTGAATTATTGTCTTTTGTTCTATTTGAATGTTTTGTATATCCTGCATTTATCTTTATTTATTTATTTATTTATTTTATTATTAATTTTATTACAATCCATACATAGCAATCAAGTTTTTGCAAAAAAAAAGAATTATGTTAAGAACAGATCGATCCCCACCCCTGAGAGAGAGAGCAAGCCAAATGGTGTAAAATTTAAGGCTTGTAAAAATACCTAAATTAATAAATTCTCTGTGCTTTATAAACTTATTTTAAAATATTACTGATTAGATCCTGCCAAGTTTTGAAAAAAGTCTGTACAGATCCTCTGACTGAGTATTTGATTTTTTCCAATTTTAAATAATATAACACATCAGTTTCCCACTGACTTAAAAGAGGAGAGTTTGGGTTCTTCCAGTTTATCAGAATAAGTCTGCGTGCCAACAGTGTAGTGAATGCAATCACAATTTGTTTGTCTTTCTCCACTTTAAGACCCTCTGGAAGAACCCCAAACACAGCTGTTAATGGGTTAGGAGGGATTGTGAGTCCAAGGCTGTCTGAAAGGTAATTAAAATTTTTGTCCAGAATAATGTTAATTTGGTGCAGGCCCAGAACATGTGACCTAGTGAGGCTGGGGCTTGGTTGCAACGTTCGCAGGTTGGATCATGTCCTGGAAACATTTTGGAGAGTTTTAATCGAGACAGATGTGCTCGATAAATAATTTTGAGTTGTATAATTGTATGCTTTGCGCATATGGAGCTCGAGTGAATTCTCTGCATTGCTACTTTCCATTCCTCTTCTGATATATTAATTGAGAGATCTTTTTCCCAGTGTCCTCTTGGATCTTTGAAAGGAAGGGATTGTAAAATTATTTTATATATTGTAGAGATGGAGTCTAATTCCTTAAAATTGAGCAATATTTTTTCCAGCGTGGATGAGGGTGCAAGATGAGGAAAATCTGGAAGGTTCTGTTTAACAAAGTTCCTGATTTGAAGATAGTGAAAGAAATGTGTAGCTGGAATGTTAAATTTGGAATGTAATTGTTCATAGGATGCAAAGACGTTGTCTATATAATGATCTCTAAGCATGTTAATTCCAATTTTTTTCCAGATATTAAAAACTGCATATGTTTGTGAAGGTTGAAAGAGGTGGTTCTCTTGCAGGGGTGCCACAGAAAGAAGCTTCTCCGTCTTAAAATGCTTTCTACATTGGTTCCAGATTCTAAGTGAGTGGAGCACAATTGGGTTATTAGTGTATTGCCGATAACGTGTGTTTATTGGAGCACAGAGCAAGGAATACAAAGAAGTACTGCAGGATTTTACTTCTATTGCGGTCCAAGGCTGTGTATGTTCTTCTATTTGTGTCCAGGTTCTTATCGACTGTATATTTGCCGCTCAGTAAGAAAACTGGAAGTTAGGTAGAGCCATGCCACCTTCTGCCTTTTGTCTTTGTAGGGTCGCTCTTTTGATGCGTGGATGTTTTGAGTTCCAAATAAATGAGGTTATTGTTGAATCTAATTGCTTAAAGAACGATTTATTAATGTATATTGGGATGTTTTGAAATAAAAAAAGGAGCTTAGGAAGAATATTCATCTTAACAGTGTTAATTCTTCCAGCTAGTGTGAGATGAAGGGTTGACCATCTATGCAAGTCTTGTTTAATTTTTTCCATACAGACGGTGAAATTTTGTTGATAAAGAGCTTTATGTTTACTTGTGATGTTTACCCGAGGTATTTAAACTGTTCTGCAATGATAAAAGGTAGGGTGTCTAATCTAATATTATATGCTTGAATTCACCGGAAAGAGTACACTTTTATTCAGATTAATTCTGAGACCAGAGAGCTTTTGAAATTCTGTGAGTGCTGCTAAGACAACAGGCACAGAATTTTCTGGGTCCGAAATATACAGTACCATATCATCTGCATATAATATAATATATATAATATAATTTATCTTTATTTAGTGAAGATATTATTTGTAGCCAATATTATATCGGTCCTGTTGTTCTTTTTGAATTTTGGGCAGGGTGCTATATAAATAAATTGTGTTCTTATTAGTATTTTTTTTTTCTTTTGATGGCTCATCGTTGATAATAATAAGTGACAAAAACTAGAGCAGTTCTATATAAGGATATTAATATATAGCATAATTCAGTGTAGAATATGTATTGCCGTTTTCTTCACATACATGTTTAAAAATATTAGATTGGCTTAAATGTTTATTCTAAATTGGTTTAGAATAATATTGCACACACGCATAGTAAATTTTAAAAAATGTAATCACTTTTATTATTAACGTTTTTTTAAACTCTAACGTGGTGTAAACATTATAATTATATTGTATATTTCGTTTCATGAATGTAAACGAAAAGTTATTTTCAATTAACACAGATCTTCATGATTTTAATTTTCTCGACATGTCAAATGGTTCCCACAGACCCAAACACAACATAAATGTTAATAGTGTATTTCACAGAAACGATCCGTATTGTTTAGTTTGATGTGTGACACGACGTGATGGCAGAAACCCTCTGAACTTCACAATGATGCGTATTATTTGGTTTCTAAATGGGTCTTTGACCCAACGTTACTTTGTGGGCTTTGCCAAGACCTGCCAAAACCTTCCAAAGGTAACTTTATGAAGTCAGTCCTGAAACGACAGAGACGTCACTTCTGGATCTAAAACTGCTGGTCTGAAACTGCGGTGACGTATGGTGTTATGGCTCTGTAGGTGGATGCTACTCAAACATCCATTGCTCTGAAAGCTCGACACGGTGTCAAAACCTCAGATATCGAGCAGCCCATCACCTTCTCCCGCACATGCAGTCTTAATTTATCACTGTTTTCATTTCGTTGTGTCGGGGTGCTGTGTCATTAAAACCTTACAATGTAGTTTTAATTAAGGGTGACAGAACATTTTCTCCTTACTGAAGTACAGAACATGAAGTCTATGTCACATAAAGTTCATGTCCATCCTCGCTGTTTCTGTTTGTCCTGAGGGTTTCGCCCTAACCATGCAGTTTAAATTTATTTGTTTATTTTAATTTGACTGGTGACTTTTTCCAAATACAATTGTTGCATTTCTTTTGTTTTTTTTCTTCTTAATATTAGCCCAGCCAGGTGAAGTGACTTGCTCAGGGTCACCCGTGTCAGGATCAGCATTTGAACCCACAGCCTCAGGTTTTGAAACTGAAAGCCTTAACCACTACACCGCATTGCCTGCTTAGATGTCCAGGAGAAGTGATGTCAACCTCGGCGTCTTAAACCTGACCTAAAGAAATGGACAGAAGCGTCATCGGCTTGTGGGGGTCACCTCTGAGGGGCTGTTCATTATGGAGGATCTTTCCTGACCAATTGGCACTTTGGAATTTGTGCAGGGGACCCCCGCCATTACTGTATGAGAAACTCTTAAATGAGAACATCTTTTTTGCTACTTGTGACCCCTTTTGACATTTTGTGATTATGTAGGCTGCTCCAGAGTGGGGTCTCCAGATGGACAGATGGAGACGTTAAGTTTCTGCACAGTTTAGAATTTCTGCTGGTCTTGTCCTTCCCTGCTACAACAACAACAATATTTATTTATATAGCACATTTTCAAACAAAAAAAAATAGCTCAAAGTGCTTTACAAAATGAAGAAATAGAAAAATAAAAGACACAATAAAAAATAAAAATAAGTCAACATTAATTAACATAAAATAAATAAGGTCCGATGGCCAGGGTGGACAGAAAAAACAAAACAAAAAAAAAAAACTCCAGACGGATGGAGAAAAAAAAATAAAATCTGTAGGGATTCCAGACCAGGAGACCGCCCATTCCCCTCTGAGCAATCTACCTAACATAAATCAAACAGTTATCTTTGTATTTAGGGTTCTCATGGAAGGACTCGATGATGATGGTCACGTAGACTTCTGGCTTTCAGTCCATCAATGTTGGAGCATCATGATGCTTTGAGTAGGTGGTGGTGGTGCAGGCCGCCACCACAAAGAAACCGGAAAAAGAAACAGAAGGGAGAGTTGGGGAAAGTACGGAGCTCTTTGACCAGCAGGACATTGTGGTGTCAGGCTGACTATCGTGTAATTGGTCAAGCCTCATGCTGTTGGACTAATCTGAGCTCAGCATGACTTCTATTCTTGTACCTTCCACCATCTCCACCAGTGTTCTTTACGCCAAGTGAAACTAAAACCAAACTTGTTAAAATTATAATTTAGTCGACCGGAACTGAAATAAAAGTTAAATAAACCGTCTGAAGAGTAGAAGAAGAGAATAAGGAAAATGAGACAGGTGTTGTCAGGCTGATGTTCACCACACTTGTCTTTGTGTATAACACACATGTAATAATATGATGAGATATGTGTGTTAAGAAGGTCCAACACAGACATGAAAGGCGCTATATAACAGATCACTGTGAGCACATGGTGGATACATAAGTGAAGATTTTCCTCCAGTAAGGTCCAAGCTGGGGAAATCACAAAGCAAAGCAGCTGCTAGACTTCATTGTTCTTGGCCCCGGTGCATTGTGGATATTTCATCCATTATCCAGCCCGCTATATCCTAACACAGAGTCACAGGGTTCTGCTGGAGCCAATCCCAGCCAGCACAGGGCACAAGTCAGGAAACAAACCCCAGGCAGGGCACCAGCCCACTGCAGGGCATACACACACACTGGGCACACACTAGGGACAATTTAGGATCACCAATGCACCTAACCTGCATGTCTTTGGACTGTGGGAGGAAACCCACACAGATACAAGGAGAACATGTAAACTCCACACAGGGAGGCCATGGGAAGCAAACCCAGATCTCCTTATTGTGAGGCAGCAGCCCTACCACTGCGCCACCATGCTGCCCATTGTGGATACTCTCCATTAAGAAAGCCGTATGCCATTTGCACTTTGGAGTTGAGGTGGGCTACGTTTCTCACAAATTTCAGAAGAGTGTGTTTTATTGAGGACTGGTAGGTGTGTGAGATGTGACTACTTATGGGTGGCACCAGACTTTCTACACCTGCTCTGGAGCTTTAAAGGTCCATCTGAGAAGACCCAGGATGAGCTGGAAATCAAGGATTAGACTGGATGGGAGCTCAGCTGGTGGAGAAGGAGAGGGGCTGTGTGTGGGTAAGTGGGCCAGCAGCGCCCTGGCTAACTAGAGCTATTGCTGTGGAGTAGAGTTAAGTGTTTGGGATTCTACCTACTTGGGGTCTCTGTCTCCCCTTTCTCATATTTAGCCTTTATTTGTAAGCAAAACTTCCTCTTTTTTGCTACTTGAGTCGCCTTTTGATATTATGTGGGTGTGCAGACTGATCCACAGTGTGTTCTCTGGGTGGGATGGATGGCATAAAAGACACTGAGTTCCTGTTTAGCTCTGAATTTAATGAGACATAGTGCTGTGAGGTCAAACTGCCCATATTGTTCAGGCCTTAAGCCCTTTAACCAGTTCTGGGTCAGCCTGACTTATGTTCTTGAACCTTCTACCATCTCAGTGTTCCACCAATGTTTTTTTTACAAACCAAAATGAAAACTAAAAAGTAGTTCACCTGAAGTAAAATGAAAGTGAAAAGATTTCCAAAGAGTAGAACAAAAGAATAGCGAGGATGAAGATTGTGTTGTCATTCTGATGTTCACCACACTTGTCTTTGTGTGTAACATACATGCCACGGTGTAGAGTCGTCAAGTTAATTCATTAAAATCTGACGGCTTTAGTGTTAGCTTAGACAAGAACATCAGTATGTTTGTGTGTGTGTGTGTCCGAGTCCATCACCATCTGCTCTTACACTGAGCCCACTCACATCCTCTGTCACCTCGTCATCTGGACAAATGTGGCAGTGCCAATCTAAACATTAAGCTAATGATGTGCCCGCCTGCTGCCCGTGCCTACCATGAACTCCCTGAATTGAACCTGCAGCTGCTCAGTTTAGAATCATAGGGCACTCAGCTGATAAATGAGGTGGACATCAACTCGTCACATTCACTGTGTTACACGTACTCAAGTGAGGAGCTGTAAAGAACAATTGTGGCTTTCAGGGTAACTTTTTGTAAACATAAAAATGTTGTCACCCTCATTCCTGTTATGTTTGAATTTATTTTTTAACCTTCCTGAAGTATCTTTCACTGTGAACCTTCACATTTTCTTTTATGTCATTCTGTCACCATTAGAGATAAATTGTCCAATTTCTAATGAAGGTTTTGATGTCCTCTCTATTAGTGTTGAGGTGCAGACTGAGCTTCCACAGCACAACGGTAGTTCAGCATGGGAGGCTCATCAGGTGACGTTTGAGGTGGTGACACAACTAAAGCAATGGTCCTTGGAGAGTCAGCAGTCCATCTGGTCCTGGCACTTAATGGACAGGCTGTGCGGCAGCTTTGTGAGATCTCAGCTCACTTGTGGACTGAGGAAGATGAGCTGATGAAGATACTGCAGTGACGATGAGGCCAAGCTCAGGTTTGAAAGAATGACCTGCCTGCCTCAAACACACCAGTGAAGAGATGGAAAGGACTGACTTTATGTTACAGAACAGTGACTCCATTAAAATGAAGCAGTCTGAGATAACTGGGGTCCAGTAGTCAAAGAAAGGCAAACCAAAAATGACACTTCACAGGTCACACAGAGCAGAGGACGACATCACGTCCCAAAGGTAAGAAGCTGGGTGACATGCTGAGCTCTTGTGTGACAGCGGGAACCTCAGTCCTCTGATGTTACCACTTTATGAAGAGGGGCGGTGAACTTCACAAGGATGATTACTTGGAGTGGCTGCCCCTACAGTGTGAAGGACAGTGTCTTACTGCAGAAAGATGAGTGGGCTGCTGTGCTCCTCCAGAGGATGGTACACCATCGACATCTTCATGGTCTTCAATAAGACCAAAACCAGATGTGAAACACATAACAGTGTGTGATGTCCAGACACCCCACTGCATGAAGCAGAAGATCACAAACAGGCTGTGGTACCAGGGCCTGACGTGAACGAGAGTGTCTTGTGCCCAGAGATACCCCTACATGAAGAGGAGGGCAGCAAACCACAGAGTGTGGTACCTGAGGAACGTCGGATTGAGTCACAGAAGCATAAGACATTTAACAAATGAGAACAGATAATTAAATCCATCAAGGTCGCTTCTTTAACTAATAGCTAAGATATTAAAAAGCTACTGTCCGTCCGTCTGCGAGTGTGTGGTCCCTCTGAGCAATCTGATTGGTCAGTTTGGCTTTGGTGGCTCATTAGTATGAGAGATGGACCTGATACTTTAGGGGTGCAAAGTTCAATTCCTGTCTGTGACCCTTTTTTAACTTTTTTTTAAATATGTTTTTACAAAAAAAAAAAAAAAAAACTTCAAGCATTTCAACAAAAAATGATGTTGGGCCACTAAAATCTAATAGGGTACAAGCTGAGTTGCCTTTAAAGAGGGGAAGCATTTGAAAGAATAGAGTACATTAGTACATTAGAATCCTTTTGGAGTACATTAGAACACTCTAGACGAGAACAGGCCATTCAGTCCAACAAAGCTCGCCAGTCCTATCCACTTGTTTCCTCCAAGAAAACATCAAGTCGAGTTTTGAAAGTCCCTAACGTCTTACTGTCTACCGCACTACTTAGTAGCTTATTCCAAGTGTCTATTGTTCTTTGTGTAAAGAAAACCTTCCTAATGTTTGTGCGAAATTTACCCTTAACAAGTTTCCAACTGTGGCCTCGGGTTCTTGATGAACTTATTTTAAAATACAACTCTCGATCCACTGTACTAATTCCCTTCATAATTTTCAACACTTCAGTCATGTCACCTCTTAATCTTCTTTTGTTTAAACTGTAAAGGCTCAGCTCTTTTAATCTTTCCTCATAATTCAACCCCTGTAGACCTGGAATCAGCCTAGTCGCTCTTCTCTGGACCTATTCTAGTGCTGCTATGTCCTTTTTGTAGCCTGGAGACCAAAACTGCACACAGTACTCAAGATGAGGCCTCACCAGTGCATTATAAAGGTTGAGCAGAACCTCCTGTGACTTGTACTCCACACATCAAGGTGCTATATAACCTAACATTCTGTTAGCCTTCTTAATGGCTTCTGAACACTGTTGGGAAGTTGATAGCTTAGAGTCCACTATGACTCCTAAATCCTTCTCATAAGGTGTACTCTCGATTTTCCGACCGCCCATTGTGTATTCAAACCTAATATTTTTACTTCCTATGTGTAATACTTTACATTTACTGACATTAAATTTCATCTGCCACAAATCTGCCCAAGCCTGTATGCTATCCAAGTCCTTCTGTAATGATATAACGGATTCCAAATTATCTGCTAATCCACCTATCTTGGTATCATCTGCAAACTTAACCAGCTTGTTACTTATATTCCTATCTAAATCATTTATATATATTAAAAATAGCAGCGGCCCTAGCACTGACCCCTGTGGAACACGACTCTTAACATCGGCCAGTTCTGATGAGGTTCCTCACACCATCACCCTCTGCTTCCTGTGTCTGAGCCAATTCTGCACCCCCCACCCTGAACTCCCACTTCTTTTAACTTGATGCCCAACCTCTCATGTGGCACCTTATCAAATGCTTTCTGAAAGTCCAGATAAATAATATCATAAGCTCCACTTTGATCGTATCCTTTTGTTGCCTCCTCATAGAATTCCAACATGTTAGTAAAACACGACCTCCCCCTTCTGAACCCATGCTGACTGTTCAGAATAACTCCTGTCCTTGTCATGTGTTGCTCAATCTTATCCTTAATAATTCCTTCCATTAATTTTCCTGTGATGCATGTTAAGCTTACTGGCCTATAGTTGCTTGGATCTGCCCTGTCACCCTTTTTATATAATGGGATGATATTTGCCATTTTCCAGTCCTTTGGAATCTCTCCAGTGCACAGTGACTTCCTAAAAATATGTGTCAAGGGTTTATATCTGTACTCACTAGCCTCCTTAAGAACACGAGGATAAATATTATCTGGGCCTGGTGATTTGTTTGATTTCATCTTATTTAATCTGAGCAGCACTTCTCCCTCTACAATTTCCAAATCCCTCAGTACCTCCTTAGTAGTCACGTTTACCTCTGGGAGGTTATCCACTTGCTCACTTGTAAACACCTCAGAAAAATGTATCTGCTATTTCATTGTCTGTATCTTTTAATTCCCCTTTACTATTCCTGATGAACTTGACCTCCTCCCTAACTGTTCTTTTACTACTAAAATACTGAAAGAATCTCTTGGGGTCTTCTTTCACCTTATCTGCTATATTTCTCTCCAACTGTCTTTTAGCCTCTCTGATATCCTTCTTAATGGTTGCCCTCATGTGCGCTATGATTCTCTTTGCAGTCATTAGTCTTAAATGCCTTATAAAGCAGTTTTTTCCTTTGCAACTTCTTTTTTATATCTTTATTAATCCATCATGTTGTTTTTTTTTTTAAGTTTCCTATTAATTCCATATTTAGGTCTGTATCTGTCCTACATTACATTTTTAAACCTGTTCCATTGCTCCTCGACTGTCTCCACATTTAAAAGCTTATCCCAGTCTATCCTACTTAGACTTTGTCACATCTGCTCAAAATTAGCCCTACCAAAGTTCAACTTAACAATTTTAGTCTTTGCATCTGTACTCTTACAAAATACTGAGAATTGTATTATATTATGGTCACTTGACCCTAGTGGTTCAATCACCTCTCCACCCTCAATTCTATCCTGATTATTACAGAATACTAAATACAGACAGGCTTCACCCCGTGATGGTGCTTTAACATGCTGTGTTAAAAAACAGTCGCTGATTACTTCTAAAAACTTCTGCTCTTGTGCTCCTCCATCTGCAAGGTTATCCCAGTTAATTTTTGGATAAAATTAAAGTCCCCCATGACTATAATATCCCCCTGTAAACTTGCCTTTTTGATATTACTAAAAAGATGTGTGCTGAAATTACTGTCTGAATTGGGTGGTCTATAACACATTCCTAAAATGAGAATAGAAATGAAGTTGTCACAGTGGGTAGTGGCTGCCGTAGTGGAGAACTTTTTTTTTTTTTTCTATTATCTTTTTCAGTTATATTCATTTTTGTCTGACTGCTGTAAGTAGGATGAGTTCATTCAAGTATGCAGCCCCTCAAGGTCATTCCGGACTTGAAGTATCAGGTATCTCTCTGTGTAACTTAATACAGGATGTCCATATATGGCCTTATTTATATTAGATGAACACGTCATCAGCTGTATGCTAAACATGCGTCGGTATATTCATACACTCCTGTTGTGAGGGACCGCTAGACATTACTGGGCTGATCGAACCCCAGCTGACACAACTCTTCAGATAGAAAGAGCAGCAGCCACACCAGAGAGTAGTTTGAACACCAATATGGACTCTGGAGAAAAGACAATGGAAATACTGAAATCAAATCAAATAGCCTTTTACTGTCAATTCACTAGATGTGCAGAACATACAGGAGAATAAAAATACTGTTTCTCTCTCAATTTCGTTGTACAATAAAATATAAAAAAGCATAGAAGTATAACATAAGATAAATAACATAACTTTTAAAGTAGACCTGTGTACAATGTGCAATAGTCATTTGTGCAAAAGCCACTTACAGTAAATTAATAAGCAGGGTTGCCTAAATGAGTCTGCCAATTTTTTTCAAATGCATTTTGTGTAACCAACTACCAGAGCAAATCCAATTTTCTTTCCACACCTGACTGAATTATTTCTGATTTTTCTTTTTGATATTTACAGTCTCTTTGGTGTTTGCCTTTTTAGCATGAATTTTCATGTGTCCCTGAAGAGGAGTTTTCTGTATGAATGTTTTTCCACACTTAGAGCAATGGTATGGCTTTTCTCCTGTCTGAGTTCTTACGTGTCGCTGAAGGCTGCAGGGTTGTATAAATCACTTGCTATATATATTCAGAGCAACAATATGGCCTTAATCCAGAATGAATTCTTTTGTGTCTATGAAGGCTGCTGTTATCGGTGAATAGCCTGTCACAATCAGGAAACGAGTATGGCCTCTATCAAACGTGTGTTCTTACATGTCTACGAAGACTGCCTCTTTGTGAGAATTTCTTGCCACATTCAGAACAGGAATAAGGATGGTCTTTATTGTGGACTCCTGCATGACGCAAAAAGCTGCTTGTGTCGGAAAATCTTTTGCCACATTCAGGACAGCAATAGGGCTTCTCACCAGTGTGAACTCTTAAATGCTTCAGATGACTACTTCTACTTGAAAATCGTTTGCCACATTCAGAACAGGAAAATGGCTGTTCTCCTGTGTGCACTCTCATGTGTGTCTGAAGATGGCTTGATTGTGAGAACCGTTTGCCACATTCAGAACAGGAAAATGGCAGTTCTCCTGTGTGCAGTCTCATGTGATCCTGAAGATGGTTTGATTGTGAGAACCGTTTGCCACATTCAGAACAACAATATGGTTTCTCTCCAGTGTGAATTCTTTCGTGTCTGCGAAGATTGCTCTTGTTAAAGAAATGTTTGCCACATGTTGAACAACGACATAAACCCGGTCCTCCATGACCAATCATGTGTGTCTGAAGGTGGCTCACTTGTGAGAATCGTTTGCCACATTTAGACAAATATGGTTTCTCTACAATGGGAGTTGTGGTATGGCTGTGTTTTGAAAAGTTCTTAACACATTTAGAACGGTGGTATGGCTCATTCCCTGTATTATCTCCTCTTCTTTTCTTAGGCATGTGACTATCTGAGAATTGTTTCCCACCCTCAGGACAGTTATACGGTTTCTTACTTCCATGAATCCTTTCATTATCTTTAGAATTCAATTTGTATTTAAATGTTCCCACACACTGTTGGCGGACTGGATTTAGATTATACACTCCTTGAGATTTGATGGCATCGATCCTTGTTAGCTTCACAATAGGCTGAAATCTTGGGTGCTGAGAGGCCGTTACCAAGTTCTTTGTTGCAGATGCCAGTTTCTTCCCATTCTTATCAGGTTGTTTAATTTGTGGATGACCCTGACTCTCTTGAAAATCTACAGAATTAAAAATAAGAGTTCAAGTTTTAAATGACAAATATTTCAAATAAAATAGCACTACAGGAAAATATTCAATGTTTAACAGTATATGCCTTTTGCAACCCACATTACAAAAGCATGCTAATGGAGTTAACACTTAATGGAGTTAAACAATCCCAACATTTGCAGACTGAATTAACAAACATATGAAGCCATATTAGGATGCAGTTACCATGGACGAGGAACAAGCCATGAGTAACTATCATTAATGGCTTGGTGATGGCTTGAAAAAGAAAGAGCAACTGGGGCAGCAAGGGTGACCAACATGACCTGCTGACCATTTAGAGAAGACCCCATATAGAATTGTCAAGAATGATAAAGCCAGTACATCTACATGCACAGTGACATTGACATTGCCAAGGACTTATTACATCAGTTATGGTCCCTTTGTTTGTATAACTGTGCTATTTGAGGAAATAATTTATTGGAATAAGTGTGAACTCCCGCCCTGGGCGATCAAAATTATTAGACAGTAAGCCACATAGTATATTTACATACTTCTTTCAGCTGTTCCTGTTTGGGGTTGCCACAGCAGATCATCTTCATCCATATCTTTCTGTCCTGTGCATCTTGTTCTGTTAGACCCATCACCTGCATGTCCTCTCTCACCACATCCATAAACCTTCTCTTAGGCCTTCCTCTTTTCCTCTTCTCTGACAGCTCTATCCTTAGCATCCTTCTCCCAATATACCCAGCATCTCTCCTCTGCACATGTCCAAACCAGCACAATCTCGCCTCTCTTTGTCTCCCAACCGTCCAACTTGATCGGACCCTCTAATGTACTTATTTCTAATCCTATCCATCCTCGTCACACCCAGTGTAAATGTTAGTGTCTTTAACTCTGCTACCTCCAGCTCTGTCTCCTGCTTTCTGGTCAGTGCCACGGTGTCCAATCCATATAACATAGCTGGTTTCACTACCGTCCTGTAGACCTTCCCTTTCACTCTTGCTGAAACCCATCTGTCACAAATTACTCCCGACACTCTTCTCCACTAATTCCACCCTGCCAGCATTCTCCACCTCTCATCCACAATCTTCATTACTCTGTACTGTTGATCCAAAGTATTTAAACTCATCCACCTTTGCCAGCTCTACTCCCTGCATCCTCACCATTCCACTGACCTCCCTCTCATTTACACACATGTATTCTGTCTTGTTCCTACTGACCTTCACTCCTCTCCTCTCTAAAGCACATCTTCACCTCTCCAGGGCCTCCTCAAACTGCTCCCTGCTATCCCTACAGATCACAATGTCATCAGCAAACATCATAATCCACAGGGAATCCTGTCTAATCTCATCTGTCAACCTGTCCATCACCATAGCAAACAAAGGGCTCAGAGCTGATCCCTGATGCAATCCCACCTTTACGTTGAATGCATCTGTCACTCCTACCGCAGACCTCAGAAAGCAGGAGACAGAGCTGGAGGTAGTAGAGTTAAAGATGGTAAGATTTGCATTGGGGGTAACGAGGATGTACAGGATTAGAAATGAGGGCATTAGAGGGTCAGCTCAAGATGGACGGTTGGGAGACAAGGTCAGAGAGGCGAAATTGTGTTGGTTTGATCATGTGCAGAGGTCAGATGCGGAGTATATTGGTAGAAAGATGCGAAGGATAGAGCTGCCAGGAAAAAGCAAAAGATGAAGGCCTAAGAGAAGGTTTATGGATGTGGTGAGAGAGAACATGCAGGTGATGGGTGTAACAGAACAAGTTACAGAGGACAGAAAGATATGGAAGAAGATTATCCGCTGTGGCAACCCCTAACGGGAGCAGCTGAAAGAAGAAGCGGTGTACAAAATACCATGGTTCATCAGAGACATTAGATCTTTAGTGAAGTTACAACTATTAGTTTTACAGTTACAGGAACAAGTAGAAGAAATAGATTTATACACACACTGGGAGGCCTGAAATATTAAAGTACCCTTTACTCCTTTTACTTTGCCCAGTCAAAATTCTAGAGTTTTCCTGGAAAAGAGACTGATTAAGCATCGTGAAATGAGCACTGCTAATACAAGAACTCTGCCCAATGTTTTTTTTTGATTTTCAGATTTATTGCAGAAGGACATGCCATTATATATCAGACATCAAATGCTAGTACTTCAAAATATATGCTTCAGCGTCAATATTTTGAAGACCACAATCTAGCACAGTTACTAATTCTTCCATATTTTAAAACTGCTACACTAAATAATTTCCCACATCACAGACACACCAAGCTAAGGAGTATGTAGTTGCAGGAAGGCGGAGAATTTCTTCCATTTGAAATCAACTATCCCATCCTCTTTTTATTACAAAGAAGGATGGCATCTCTTGCACACATTTAAATTCAAGAGTCAACAAGTTGTTCTTTATGTTGCTATACAAACCAGACAGGTTCCCCAGTTAATGTCAGACATTCAAGTCTCTCTAACTTAAAATTATTGATGCTAAATATCTGCCTTCTTGTTTTTCATCCAAAAAATAAACTTTTTTTAAAATCACATTTCTTCTATCTTAACACAGTCCTTTGTCATAAATTGGGTATTTCATCTTGCTAAACACAAAAAAGGCCATTTTGCTGCAGGTTATCTATAGAATAGAGTTTGAAGTGGGGTATGTTTATTTGTTTAAAAGTTACATACTTGCCCCTTTCCTATAACAAAAACGAGGTAGGGTTGTCCCTTTGATGTTCTGGAAAAAAGAAGCATTTGAAGAACTATTCAGAATATTTATGAATTATGATATTGGAAGACCTCTCACATTTAATGACTCATTTGTACTGATTGCTGATTGGAGGCAGGCATATACAGTGCAATTTTATGGGCTCAAGAAAGGTTGGAGGCCTTCAGGACAAGACACACCCAACTGGGTGCGGTTTTACACTGTATCTCTGTTCTTCTAGCATGTCGATATTAGCTAACTTCTTTATTGGGTTTTGCAGATTAGGCCAGTGAACTGCGTTACCAGTGAATTTGAAATTTCGCCATCAACACTGTTAACTTTCTTGAAAGATGGAGCAAAAAAAGAAAAATCTCAGGTTGCCAATGTATGTGAACTGCTGCATTTGAAGACGTCGAAAAAGCCGTTTTCATGTGGTTCAGTGATGCTCGTTCAAGAAACATTCCTATTAATGCGGCAATCATTCAAGAAAATGTGAGGTTTGTAAACTCTCTTGGGCCCTCCCCCAACTAGACAGCATGCCGAAGAGTGTCCCGAACTCCAAACTCTGTGTTTATGGAAGACTTTATCTGTTGCCGGGGCAACAGCCAAGTCAAAGCTGTGCTGTGTCTCACTGCCAAAGCAAACAGAAAATATATTGATGGATGATATGCAAGGAACATTGTAAATGCAGGTAACACGATTACTTGGTCACTGACCTGGCTATGACCCTGCCTGACTGCTGTGTCTTTGAATAGCAGAGTGGCAGATCACGCTACAATAAATAACTGTGCCATTCCTGTTTCAAGCTGAATAAAGCTGGTATTGCTAAAGTGCTGAGACTCGGCCTCGTATTTTGGGGTGCAATACAGAGACTTCTAGCACAACCGCGTGTCTCTTCACTGCAGCGCTATGAGCCTGTTTTTGCCCTGCCCCGGCAACAGACAAATAATCTTCCACAGATGCTGCAGTCGCGCTTTAGGAAGCACATCAGCATGTCGTTACCGTTGGGTGGGGAGGGTCTCAAGAGTTCAGAAACCTCACAATACGAAAAAGGATGATTCGGCTACTGATTGATAACTGTGTTGCCCACAACATGCTTCCAAATTTAGATAATGTTCACATTGAATTCCTCCCTCCCACCCAATTGCATAGCAGTGCTTCAGCCATTGGATTTGGGCATCATTCATATCCTGAAAGTGTTTTATTACAAGGAAATGATGAGAAAAATTATTGTCAGCATAACTTGTAGACAGGATTTGATTAAAATTAACACAATAGAAGCTATGGAAATGATTGCAAATGCCTGGACACAAGTTAAAGAAAGCACTATAGTAACAAATACATTATCTCATTACAACAAAATTTTATTTACAACAAAATATTTGTTAGGTCCCTAGGAGTTCACTGTAATGGAATTTTACCTGTATATTCTTACCAATTACTAATATAATGACAGAGATTGAGTCTGCCCAAAATACCTTCTTTCAGGCTGTGTGTTTGTGTGTGTGTGTGCGTGTTCCTCCTTGTATTTAAAAGCAAATATTGGAACTGTGTCATCTGACCACAGAATTTAGAGATACTTCAGCCAAATTTGTGTTGGAAAAGTATGCATGAAGATGTTTGGGATTATACAAGCTACATGTTGGACTGCTCCGATACCATTACGTTCATGGGAGCAGAAAAACAATGGACTTTATTACTGATATGCCTTCCTCCAAGGGTTTTAATACAATTTTTGTGGAGCGAGATTGGGTTTTGAAATGTGTGCTATTCCTATCGTTAAAGTTGAGCAAAAGGTATGGCTAGAGACCCAAGACATCAGTCTACATAGCGACCCTTTTTAAACTGATACAGCAACAGAATATTATTTATTTGAGAAGATCATGCTTTTAATTCTGACATTTTCCTTCACTTCATGTAGTTTTCTGATGGACTCATCCATGGTTTTTTGGTGGATGGACTGTTCATCTAAATCAATTGTTTTGAATTTTCGCAGTTTGCCTATTTAAAAAAAAAAAAAAAAAGTATAATTCCTAACACTAAACACCTTTACTGGGTGGCATACAGTCATGTAGGCTGTACTAAATGGACTGTCTTCCCATAGTTAAAGTTTGTTTTTGCATTATTTGTCTGATATCACCTACACCCTATTCGGAGTTTAGGGCATGTTTTGTACTACAACACTAGCCACCAAATACACTGTATTTTTGTTATTTTGATAAGTCATTTTATCCTTCCATCAATCACATAATTTGTGGACATTTTGTGGCTACTGACGTGGCTCAGCTCCATCATGTGATGTCATCTTGCCTACTTATTTAAGATGGTGGCATGGTATCCTCACTCGTCAAGCTTTGTCATAATTGGCCGTGTTTTTCATATTTGATTTTCATTGACAGATACTGTTCTGTTCCATTTATGTTAATCAGTTTGAAACGGCTTTATTTTCCTGTCTGTTTTAACTCATTATGTGATTAATCATTTGTAAAATGTTTCATTAGATCATACCTGTGAATTTATTAGAGCCACCACTCAGTGAACAGGACTACAAAATACAATTACGTGAACTGAATCATTTTTTTCTAATGCTCTAAAATGGATGAGAATTTCAAGTACTGTACAAAAATAAAAAGCCACCAAATCACAAAGATCAGCCCCTTTTCATACGGTACAACTGAATTGACAGCAAACAGGAAATTGCTAAAAGCATCAAAATCCTTTCAAATTAATTTCATAGAATGTTTCAAACGTTTTAGATGAAATCCTGCTTTAACTAACAATTTTGCTTGTTTAACTCAGTAAAGTTCAGTGAACCGATTTTCTTTACATTCACAAAGTCTTTGCAATTTCAGAATATATAATGATACATGTGAACAGGACTGGTTCATCCATTCACAGGTTTTGCATTCCACTGATGCACAGAGATTCTTGCACACAGGCAGACGTGAAAGACTTTCATTCAGAGGGGTCTAAATTGTGCAAATTTATTGAACAGTCAAATGGGTGACATGTCTACTCCACAATACTACATATGGAGAAAGTAAAAAGGCAATACATTATTGTTTGAATGGGTTTCTTCAAAGAAAGCTAAAAACAAAAAGATTTGACTTTTCTTTGACTTCTCTTAAACTTGTACAAAATCGATGACAAGGTTTTCTTCATAATAAAGACATTAAACTAGTAATTATTATTAAAACAATATACAAACCAAACCAAGGAAATTGTGAACTGAAAAAACTGCAAGAACAACTCAGCCATGCCTCCTTGTTCCAATCCACAGGATTAATTGTTTCTGTTCCTTATACTTTAAAAATGAAACCCGTATTTTTTAAAAAGCCTTTGTTTCTAAGCAGTGTGAAAATGCAAGAAAGCACCCTTCTGGTAAATCATAACTGCCTTATTTTATTTTTAGCACATACCTCCTCCAGTTTGATTTGGACACAATTTCTTCTTGGGCCTCACTGTGTTAGTCTTCGAGGATTCTGACGGCTTGTGGGCATTACTGTCCTTCAAGGAGCAGCGTCTGCCCAAACTGGAGCCCAATCTGTTTAAGTCTTCATCTGGGCCCATATATTGAGGATTACGTTCTTTCAGCTTGATACGGTTTATAATTTTGCGGGGTCTCTGAATGTTAGTCCTACCCTTTCTTTTGTTCCTCTTTTCAGAGACATCCTCTTCACGTTGACATTCTTTCTGTAAACTCTTCTGGCCAGCTGGATACATTTTTGGCATCTTCTTTATCTCTGTACAGAACACAGGGTTTAATTAATTCAGAAGTGCAATACAAATGTAACACATTTAAATTCCATTTTTCTATGTCCTCGTCAGTTAAGAAAGAAGCCAAGTCAAGTTATTCACCGAGACCACATGGGCAGAGTAAGTAATCAATCTTCATACCAGGTGACCAGATATGAAACAAACAGTCTCAGGGAGTGTTTCACGCCTTTACGACACACCATTATGACTCTGCACCATCTGTTCAAATTTGGGATGTTATGATATTAGAACTTTTGTATGTCATACTAATACAACACAATTGTACAATGCTGGATACCCTTTGATACCACAGCAAACACAGAAATCCTATTCACCCCCATTAAAGAAGTACTGGTATTCAGAAATCTCAAAATAAAATGCAAGCCTTGAAATGTAATGTGGGGCAGGGATGGAGATCCGCCAGTGCAACAGCACAAGGTAGGGTTTACAGTCTTGGTGGGAGTTTCAGCACAGAGTTTATAAAGAATGATATATCATGAACTGTCTGATTTATCTTAGCATGTGCACATTTCTAATCATTCTCAGCCAGTAGTTGAAAAACACTGCTTAAAATCCATACTAAAAATTAAAATTCAAAACATTATTATACTGTTGAATTACTGAATTCCAGGATTATTCAGGATACTTTCATTTAAATAAAAACTCCAAGATGTTTTTGTAACAACATGGTTTTAAAGTTCAATTAATCACAGACCTATTCTGTATGAATTGCAACACTTGCTATTGCAAGATTTAAATTTGCATCATTAGCTGGTTAAAAAATATTACTAAAGAGCAATATTTAACAGAATAGTCAAACTAAATCAAACAATGAAATCACACAAGCTTGTCTTGCTTTAATTTTCTAAATCTGCCCCTTCTTTTTACCAACTTTGAAGCTTCCAGTGTGAAATCAAACTTGTCAGTTCAACATTTATCCTTTATTTCAGAACTCCTGTTAAGCAGTATTTATTTAACTGCTTTAGATGTTTTCTACAAAAGTAATGACACCTTGTTATTGTTTGTGCTTGTGTATAAATCCAGAATTAGAAAATGACCTGTCGTCACACACGAGTGACTAGGGATCACCTGCAGAGATTTGTTTAGATGAGAAATACACCCCAGGATGAGAGGGAGTGCTGCTGCTAACTATCTCCTCTTCTTGATCTACAATGGAAAGAAACGCCCAGCCAGGAGTCACCACACCCTCGGCTCTTATCTGCTTAGAAGAAGGAGGAGGCCATCTTGCACAGTTGTGTGTCAACAGTATTCACTACTTTGATTGAACATTCATACCATTAGGGTCCCGGAATTTTGTTAATAATTAATGTTAAGGAAGGTTTATACAAGTTAGGCCTCAGGATTATCTTAAGAAACAGGGGCATATGAAGGAGGAACTTAAAATCACTGGTCAACTTGTCTAATGTGACATTACCCCAACCTTACATAATCTTAGCGAGATGGAGGCAGTTGGCGGTGTGTCCCTGTAAAGATGGCTGCCTAATGTGAGACACCCAATGTCTGACTTTAACTAGCCTGGGACCCGCTAAGACAAATTTAAACAGGTTTGATTTTGTTTTTAGTCTTAGGGGCAGACTGTGTGCGCAGGACAGCAGACAACCAGTGAATGTTTCCCTGAAGTAGAAGGCAAGAGTTAAGTGAAGAGGAGTAAGAAACTGTAGGTATTGAACCTAACAAAAATAAGAGATGCTCCTCTTTCTGTTATTTTGTGTTTCAGATAGCAAAACAAAAGAAGAAAAAAATAAAATCAAACAAAGGGTGAAATTGCTGCTGAAGAGCTACAGCTATTAACCGTTTGTACACCACAGATGTCACCAGCAGCCTGCTATTTGTTGTTAGAAACAGGGCTAAGCAAGACTCTGCTGAATGGTCGTTTAAATTAACATGATTAGGTGATGAGATCAGCGACTGTGGTTGGCAAATCTGACATGATCCAAGACACACATATTCTTCAAAACTACTGTCATTATCAACAACTTTGAAACAAGTTTATCAGCTTCATCTTGTTTAAGTACACTCTGCACACATCACAAATAGTTTATTAATGTGTTAATTACTAAAGTATTAAATAGAAGCACCTCCCAGTATTGTGAGATTGGCATTGTGGAGGCCTTGTGTGCCTCAGTCTCTGTTAACGCTCCATTTGTGCTTCTGATGGACCAGTTTGCTATGGGTAACCCTAAAGGGGGTTGGGGCAGCTGAATAAAAGCAGTTCATTATTGACCTTCATGAATAGTCTAATTAAATGAAATTGGGTCTTAGCCAGAAGACAGATGCAAGTCCTGACAGTTCACCTAAGAGTGGTAAAAAAAGGTGACCCACACAGCCCACCTCACCACCGTGGTCCAGTGCAAAACAAACAGTTTATTGGGGGTACCTGTACAGGGCAGGAGCCAGCTACAGACCACCATAGGGTACACTCACATTCAAGTCCACAACCACGAGACAAGTTAGATTTGCTAGGCCACTAAACCTGAGCATCTTTAGAGAAGTGGAGAAAATGAGAATAAAAGAGCAGAGATGGAAACCTCATTGAGACTTAAAAAACAGGCCGAGATTCAAATTCATTCTGACAGAACTGCAAGGCAGTAACACAAAGTTGCCCGAGAGACTCCTCACCGCTCTTTCAGTGGCAGGCCGGCCGGCCACCAACCCCGCAACTGTCATAACTGAGCGCCGCGGAGTGACAAAAGAGAAACAAAGGCAGAAATCAAAGCGTCTTACGTATGGAATGGCCGTCTGCTCGATGTCGGCGATTCGCAAAGGAAACGACAAAAGAACACTCGGAGGGGAATGAACAGGCGCCAGCGGTGTTACTGGGAGCTACGAACTAACATTTGGGACTCAGCCACGTGAAGTGAACCGCTGATACGAATGAACAGCAATGGCACGCGGGTGGCCACAGGAGGATTCACTCGTGCAAAGTTCAGCGGGGAGCTAACGAACACGAACTCGCCGCGCGCGGTGATTCTAATGGAGCGAATGAAAACTCACACGTCCATAAAGCGCATCTCCAAAGTACTTACTGTCTGCCTCTGGCCGATGAGATTCTTTCTGAACTCGATCACACTTCTGCCTCAAATAACAACAGTCCTGCGCCTGTAGTGTTTTACAAAGGGAGACTCTGCTGCAGCCGCTGTGAAGCTCCACAGTAAGCGGAAACACGTGACCTCCACAGTCGGCGGAGACCGCCTTCAAGCATTCACGCATGCGTTAGATTGGGCAGCACCGTAAAGTGTGTGATGACGTGGCCTTTCAATACGCACGCGCAAGCAGCTCGGGCCGGCAACGGGAACCATGTAGTGACACACACCGCATACGCTTAATGAAAAAAACATTAAAAACAAAAATAATCCACTTAAAGGCACGGCCAGATCGGAACTGTGCATGCAGTACAACCTGACATTACGATATATTCATTTTAGTTCCACATTAGTTGACCATAATGAACATATTCATCCTGCAAAATAAACGAAGCAGCTTTTGTGGCGTAACGTTGATGTCCAATGTTCGATCGCCGTAAGAGGAAGCTTAGGTGTGCACACCTGATAAGTCCCAATTAGGGCGAAACACATGCTGTGCACTTTTTGTATTATTTGGCAGATACTGTCTGTGTCTGCGTACGTGGGTATATATATTATATATACACACACACACATGCCCTTAAGACTGTGCTGGGAGACATGGCAAACCTTCTGGCAATGGCACGTGCTAATGTGCCATCCTGGAGAAGTTGGACTACCTAAGCCAGCTCTGTATGGTCCAGGTATGGCCTGAAGCCATCAGTAGCGACACTGACAATAGCAAAATGCAATATGAGTGACAAAACAGATGAGGAGGGAAAAATGTCAGTGGCCTCCCTCCACCTGTTAAACCATTCATTCCTGTTTTGGGGGTCGTCTCATTGTTGCACATGACATATATAGATATAGATAGATAGATAGATAGATAGATAATTTATTAATCCCAAGGGGAAATCAACATAATCCAGCTATAATGTCAATACCTTAGAACAACAAGGTCTTAGCTGTGAGTCATGGTTTTAGAATACTGATCTTCAAAAGTTTTGACTATTTATCAGGTGTATACAATCCTTTTCTTTTAATTTTGTTCCCATATGTAAAACCTGTATTTTAAGTTAAAAAATGCAAGTGTTATTGAAAATGTGACTCCTAATAAAAGATAAGTAAGAACCATATTATTCTAGAGTATGTTTGTAAGTGAACAGCAAAGCCTTGATCAGGATGCTCAGTTTCCAAGCTTGTGGGATTTACAGGTACTAGCAAAGTGCACACCATTTGTAACCATGTGGATACAAGTGGAGGCTCTGGTCATATCTATCAGTTCTAACAGTGTTAATACGCAAGGTGATTGGGACCAGCACCACTTAAACAGAACACTCAGTATTATCACTACCAAAAACAAGATTTTATTAATAATTATTCAATATAAATTGTGCAACAATTGCAAGAAATATTTACAATTATCAATAATGATTGGTCAGTTGAATTGAAAGAAAGAATGCACAAAGATTAAATATAACAAACAGACTGATCAAGGAATATACTGAAGTATTAAAACTACAGCATGCCCGCTTCTATATATTATATATAAATAAAACAACAATGTAAAATGCATAAAAACTGTACAAAGCAGTTATAACAATTAAAGAAAAAATCCAGATGACATCAATTGTCTAAAAACAGAAACACAATTTCAAATATACAGAACTTAATCAACAATCTTTAACAATAACAGAAAGTGTCCTTTATTATTTACATCAATAGTTACATTAAATATATAAAACTCTATTATGCACAGTCATTTTAACACACAAATAAAAAAGGCAAAAGAGAAGTAAAGAAAGAGACACATTTATTTGAGTCGGGTTGAGATGTAATCCTGAGTTTAAATGCATCAGTGGTGCTTTCTTTGTGCTCCCAACTGTTGTAAAACAAGTATGGCAAACTCTTCCCTCTCACTAAAACAACAAAACAAAACCAACCACACAAATGAACAAATTCTAATCATACCAACCAGAAACACTTGTGCATTTGTCATTTGAAACCACAGTTCTTGACCTTGTAAAGTTTAGAATAAATGCTACATATGGCATACTTCTAAATGTAATTTTACCAATACTAAAAATGTACTAATGTATAGTTTAAATGTCACTTTAAACATATATATTCACATTTATATATATTTAGTTTATATCCTTGTCTAAATTCATAACAACTATAGGGTATTCTGTTTAACAGAATAGTGGCGGTGAAAAGAAAAAGAAAGGACTGTTTATTTTCCAAATGACGTATCACTCACTGTATGCTGGTCCATCCATGAACAGATTTTCAGCCTCTGGCAGAGAAATACTCTCAACTGTCTGTATAATGTTAATAAAAACACAGAAAAAGAGAGGATGTTACTCATAGACACACTTGCTGTACTCATTAGAGATTTACTGAAGGCTAATTAACCTCTGGCATCAGCACATCCAGAATGATGTGAACTCTGTCAATCCTCTCAAAAGGGCCTACAGCTCGTGACAGCACTTCATCCAAGAAGTTGTAGAGGCCATCTATCAGCTCATCATCTTCTATATAAGTCATTACCTGGTGACCTTTAGGATTTTCATAATTTTTTAACCATTTGGACGATACCTTACGAGATACAACAGCCTGTTGGACAAGAAAATACAAGTGTTTGGCACTATAAAGTCATCTGAGCTCTTTGCTGCCAGATAGATTACAATACCAAAGTTTTATTTGTCATCTGAACTAAGTTACCAGCAAGTGATCATCTGCTCCATCGTCCTTTATTATGAACTCTAACAGTTTTTCATGTGGAGTCCTCCTGTAGGCCCTGCTGATCTCTGCAGCTGCAAAAACCTGAGCCAAGCCACACAGCCAGCCTGCTCTTGTACACTGTGGACACACAAATAAATACATCAGACTGTCACATGGAGTATTTGTCTTATGCAAGCTGTCTGGTTTTGGACTGAACATTTGTGTTTCCTCGGAAAAGTGGACACATTGGAAGACAGTTGAAACTGTGAGGATTACTTTGTGGATCACTACAAAATCTCCTGTTGGATGTGATCTCAATAGCTTTTCTGAATACATCCATTACTTCAGAGTATTATGATTGCTCCAGTCCGGACACTGGCTAAAATAATATGCAAGTCACAGAAAAGCTTTGAAGATATTTTTATTCTAATCATCAAAATAACAAATCTAACACTCCCCATATGACAACGAATCCCAAAGCTTATGACAATCCTTCATACCATGTTCAATTTTAAGGTTTTTATTCAAGTTGAACCAAGTATCAAACCACAGTGGTAGACTAAGTTCTACATTAATACCTTGATGTGGCTGTATCTGTATATTCCTCAACAAGTTCACTGCTGCCATGATCTTCTTGGTCCTGACTTTTAGACATTAAAATATTGATGTTATTCATTTAACAGAGAAAAGAGTGCCAGTAAAAGTTTACCTGTATATACCAAAACACACACTGGTGTATTTAAAGTAACACTATATGACCTCATTTAGACATTAAAAAATTGAAATTCCAAGCTTATTTAAACTGTTTTTCCCTGGTAGGATGTGAGGTGTCACCTTTGATTGTCCAAGCATCCCAAAAAGGAGCATCTCCAAAAGCAGGGTACCCACACTCAGAACAAGTACCAATATCTGTAAATTATTCTAAGAAGGCACAGGTCATCTGGCACCCACTAAACCAGACCATAGGACATGGCCACATAAAATTATGGGATAAATTGTTAACAAAACAAAAAGGAAACACTAAATATTTACTGTACCACCCATACGAGCTGTTCTCCAGAACAACCAAACACCACCACTTTCTAATAGCAGGCATGGCATCCTAAGATAAAAAGGATATATCAGTGAATGCCACGGTTAAAAGTATGCCACATATGAAGAAAGAAATGTATATATCAGCATCTTTAAAGGACTTACAGCAGTAAAATCAAAGGGTTCCTCCATGGTCAGATAGATAAAGTGCATACTAACAGAGGACACGAGAAAAAGAACTGAAATAACACACAATCTAAACACAAATGAAAGGTTACATAAAACCTATAATTAATAATTAAATACCATCAACATGTAAATTCCACAGTCTACTGAACTAGTAGGCTGCTTTGGGATGTCCTATGAAAAGGAGGAAGGAAAAAAAAAAGTCCAAAACTACAAGTGAAATTACAAGTTTAACAAATGGTTGTATGCAATTTACCTTATTTTTCATTAATATCCAATTGTCAGCAGATATTCTCTCTTCTGTTTCTTTTGCCGGTTTCTTTGTGGTGGCGGCCTGCGCCACCACCACGTACTCAAAGCATCATGATGCACCAACATTGATGGACTGAAAGCCAAAAGTGACCAACATCATCAGGTCCTTCCATGAAAACCCTAAATACAAAGAGGACTGTTTGACTTATGTTAGGTAGATTACCCAGAGGGGACTGGGCGGTCTCTTGGTCTGGAACCCCTACAGTTTTTATTTTTTTCTCCAGCCTTTGGAGTTGTTTTTTTTGTTTTTTCTGTCCACCCTGGCCATCGGACCTTACTCTTATTCTATGTTAATTAATGTTGACTTATGTTTATCTTTTATTGTGTCTTCTATTTCTTTATTCATTTTGTAAAGCACTTTGAGCTACATTTTTTTGTATGAATATGTGCTATATAAATAAATGTTGATTGATTGATTGATTCTTGTCACAAGTTTGCTGAAAGGAAAAAAAATATATAAATGTCACTTGTAATTACATTGAAAAGGTCCATGTGTACATCACAACTGTCAGTCTGAGTCTCATACAGTTACGTGATGCACTGCTCATTTCTTGAAAGTCTTAACAGTTTAGAAATGTCAGGCATCACCTGCAGAAAACTACCAAGAAAGTCTGTTAACATTGATGGTGTTAAAACATGGCCGATTACTTGGTATTACAATTTAGACACATTGCTCTAAGAGCTCCAACATAAGGAACTCAACTGAAAATGAAAAAAGGTAACATCACGCATCATTCCAGTTCATACATATATACACATCTGTAATAAATTAGCTTTCTGTCTTTGACTTTACCCATCTAATATCCATGGTATCTGGTGCTCATCTGTGACCCTAACCAGACTAGCAGGCCAGGGCAAACAGCAAACCTATTTTTAAAAACACTTTAACTGTTTTAACAGTTTACTGAAAATAGACATGGTTCTATGTACAGACATGAAGTATAACCTATATACTGTTCAGCCAACTTACATCTTAAAATAAAACTGAAAATACTAATTTATATTGAGCTAATGTAGGTTGCAGGTTTGTTCTCCTAATGTTGTCTGTTGTCATTAACAGCACAGTAAACTACTTCAACCACTGCAGTATTTTACATACGACAGACAAATATACTGTAGGCAATTGACCTGTATGTAAAAAATATGACACTACAGCTGGTTAAAGGGCTGCAAGTGCCAAACAATTTCTTCTTCATCATCATCATCAATTCCCACTTCTATGTGGGGTCAATCTGCTTGATCAGCACTCTCCATAAAGTTTAGCCCTGAACTTACTCCCCAGTCAGAACCTTGCCCTTCAGATATTCTGTTACTTTATCCATCCATCTCTGCTTATGGCCTCACTAACTTTCTCTTCCCCTGTACTTCCATTTTTATCATCTTTTTACCCACATACACATTATCTCTACTCATTACAAATTCAAACCACCTCAGTCTACTTTCCAGTATTTTCTTAGATATCTCTCTCATTTGTGTTGCTCCTGGGATTGTCTAATTTTTAATTATGTGCATAAATAAAGTTGCTGAAAAACGTCCAAATGAGATTAAAAGAAAGGACTGGACACCATGCGGTAATTATCAATACAGAAAAATTAATTCATTGATAAATTAGTTTAAAGATTACTCAGCCTGAGTTAATGGGGAAAGTGGGATACACGTACCTCCGTAGCAAACTGCTGTTCTGCGGGGATCTCGCAAGTGTTTATTTGCTTGTATATAAGAGCGTGAAGAATACAGTCGCGGATGCCAGAAAGGGCACAAAAACACATCTGAAGATTGACGTACGAACAGAATGTCTGTGGTATTTTTGATCGTGATATGATCCTGTTTTAAAAAATGTAAAATAACATTACAGCGTTTTAATCGAACATCTCACAAATGTAAATATGCACAGAGTTAATAGGGAACCAAACTACTGGCGGTGATCTACTAGCATTCCACTGAGCACCGGAGAGGTGGTGGCTATGGGTGGATGTTCTCCGTGAAACTTGGCTAGCGGTGTTTGAAGAGTTGCCGGCACCGGTGAGTGCCGGACCTCTTCAAGCACTGAATATGCATCAATTACTACAGCGAAAATGATTATTAATACAAACGTGAATCCAATATATATTAATATTTATACAAACGTACAATCACAACAAAGAAACACGAAGAAAACTTAGCAATTGCAAATTTCATACGTTTTAATTTAGAAGCAAACTTACTTCCATTGTCAGAAATAAACAACTCGTTTTCGCTTCTTCTTTGGTCTAATAGAGTTTCTTCGCTGCTGCTTCGTCTTTGTCTTCTTTTCTTTAACAGAGGTTTGTTGCTTAGTACTGTGCAAGGCTATTTAAAAAGAAACTCTATGAGGCGGAACCTCAAAGCTGTAGGGATCACTAAGTGTGAAAAGATTGGTGGAAGTTACACTTGATAGACCACTTCAAACATTGAGTGAGTTTTTGATTGACATACTTTAACAACAATCTCATTCGTTGAAATTCTGAATTAGCCAATAATATCCACTTTCATTTACAGTTATCCCGCCTTCAGATCCGCCCATAATGTCTTCGGTCTGCAGCAATACCCTTTTCAAGTGTTCTTTGGTTATCGTCACTACTGACGTCAGCTGGATATCATATTTTTAAACGTATCTTTTTAATTATTTTTCCCTTCTTGCATTATTTCTTTTTAATGTATGTCTTGGCGGCACGGTGGCGCAGTGGTAGCGCTGCTGCCTCGCAGTTAGGAGACCCGGGTTCGCTTCCCGGGTCCTCCCTGCGTGGAGTTTGCATGTTCTCCCGTGTCTGCGTGGGTTTCCTCCGGGCGCTCCGGTTTCCTCCCACAATCCAAAGACTTGCATGTTAGGTGGATTGGTGATTCTAAATTGGCCCTAGTGTGTGCTTGGTGTGTGGGTGTGTTTGTGTGTGTCCTGTGGTGGGTTGGCACCCTGCCCAGGATTGGTTCCTGCCTTGTGCCCTGTGTTGGCTGGGATTGGCTCCAGCAGACCCCCGTGACCCTATTTGGATTCAGCGGGTTAGACAATGGATGGATGTATGTCTTATTATTTCAGTGACATTAAATTTTTAACTTAGATAGATACTTTATTAATCCCAAGGGGAAATTCACATAATCCAGCAGCAGTATACTGATACAAAAAACAATATTAAATTAAAGAGTAATAAAAATGCATGTAAAAGCAGACAATAACTTTGAGTAATGTTAGCATTTACTCCCGGTGGAATTGAAGAGTCGATAGTGTGGGGAGGAACGACCTCCTCAGCCTGTCAGTGGAGCAAGACAGTGACAAAAGTCTGTCACTGAAGCTACTCCTCTGCCTGGAGATGACACTGTTCAGTGGATGCAGTGGATTATTCATGATTGACAGGAGTTTGCTTAATGCCCGTGCTCTCCACAGATGTTAAACTGTCCAACTTTATCCTACAATAGAGCCTGCCTTCTTAACAAGTTTGTCCAGGCGTGAGGTGTCTTTCATCTTTATGCTGCCTCCCCAGCACACCACCGCGTAGAAGAGGGCACTGCACAACCATCTGGTAGAACATCTGCAGCATCTTATTGCAGATGTTGAAGGATGCCAACCTTCTAAGAAAGTATAGTCTGCTCTGACCTTTCTTACATAGAGCATCAGTATTGGCAGTCCAGTCCAATTTGTCATCCAGCTGCACTCCCAGATATTTATAGGTCTGCACCCTCTGCACACAGTCACCTCTGATGATCACAGGGTCCATGAGGGGCCTGGGCCTCCTAAAATCCACCACCAGCTCCTTGGTCTTGCTGGTGTTAAGGTGTAAGTGGTTTGAGTCACACCATTTAACAAAGTCTTTGATTAGCTTCCTGTACTCCTCCTCCTGCCCACTCCTGATGCAGCCCACAATAGCAGTGTCATCAGCGAACTTTTGCACGTGGCAGGACTCGAGTCATATTGGAAGTCTGATGTATATAGATTGAACAGGACCGGAGAAAGTACAGTCCCCTGCGCCCCTGTTGCTGACACAATGTCAGACCTGCAGTTCCCAAGACGCACATATTGAGGTCTGTCTGTAAGATAGTCCACAATCCATGCCACCAGGTGTGAGTCTACTCCCATCTCAGTCAGCTTGTCTCTAAGGAGCAGAGGTTGGATGGTGTTGAAGGGCTAGAGAAGTCCAAAACATAATTCTTACAGCACCACTGCCTCTGTCCAAGTGGGAGAGGGATCGGTGTAGCATATAGATGATGGCATCCTCCCTCCCACCTTCTCCTGGTATGCGAACTGCAGAGGGTCGAGGGCGTGCGGACCTGTGGCCTCAGGTGGTGAAGCAGCAGCCCTCCATGGTCTTCATCAGATGTGACGTCAGAGCAACAGGCCGGAAGTCATTCAGCTCACTAGGACGTGATACCTTTGGGACTGGGGTGATACAAGATGTTTTCCAAAGCCTTGGGACTCTCCCTGTTCCAGGCTCAGGTTGAAGATGCGCTGTAGAGGACTCCCCAGTTCCAAGCACAGGCCTTCAGCAGTCGTGGCGATACACCATCTGGACCCGCTGCTTTGCTGGCACAAGTCTTTCAGCTCTCTGCTCACCTGGGCTGCTGTAATTGTGGGTGGGGATGTCTCACCTATGCTGGTATCAGCAGAAGGATGGTTGGAGGAGGCAGTACTCGAGGTGAGGTTAGGGTGATCAAACCTATTAAAGAAGTTCTTCATCAGGTTTGCTCTCTCCACGTCTCTCTCGATGGTGGCACCCTTCAAGCTGCAGCCAGTGATAATCTTCATCCCATCCCACACTTCCTTCATGCTGTTATTCTGCAACTTCTGCTCCAGCTTTCTCCTGTACTGCTCTTTGCCGCCCTGAGCTGGACTGGAGTTCCTTCTGCACGCTTGAGCTCATGCTGATCACCACCTTTAAAAGCCCTTTTCTTCTGGTTCAAAAGGCCCTTGATGTCACTTGTAATCCATGGCTTGTTGTTAGCATAGCAGCGTACTGTTCTTACTGGAACTACAATGTCCATACAGAAGTTCATGTAATCAGTTGTGCATTCAACAGCCTCTTCAATGTTCTCACTATGTGACCCAGCATATATCCCAGTCTGTAGTTCCAAAGCAGTCTCTCAGAGCCTGCTCTGCCTCAGGGACCACTTCCTGAATGAGCGCGTGGTTGTAGGTAGCGCCCTCAGTCTTGGTTTGTATTGCGGCTGAAGCAGAACCAGGCTATGATCGGCTTTCCCAAGCGCAGGCAGCGGGGTGGCGCTGTATGCGTCTTTAACGTTTGCATACAGTAGGTCAATAGTCCTATTTCCCGGTTTACAATCCACATACCTGGAGAAGGCAGGTAATGTTTTGTCCAGCGTCACATGGTTAAAGTCTCCAGAGATTAGCACAAGTGCCTCAGGGTGCTGTGTTTGTAACTTAGCAACTGTGGAATGGATGATGTCACTCGCTATCTCCGCATTCGCTTGAGGGGGGATGTAAACAATAACAACAATCACGTGTCCAAACTCTCTGGGCAAGTAATAGGGACGCAGACTTATGGCCAACAGTTCGCTGTCCCTGCAGCAAGTGGAGATTTTAACGTTTACATGTCCTGAGTTGCACCATCTTGTATTGACACAGAGAGCGAGTCGTCCTCCTTTCCGCTTCCTGCAGGTACTTGTGTCTCTGTCCACTCTAACTGTGCTAAACCCGGGTAGCTCCACGTTAGCATCTGGGATGGTAGTTGTTAGCCACGTTTCACTAAAACACAGCAAGCTGCATTCTCTGTAGGTTCTGAAATTTTTCACCAGCACAGCCAGTTCGTCGTTCTTATTTGGTAGTGAGTTCACATTTCTCAGGATCACAGAAGGCACGACAGTTTATAACGCCATTTTCTCTCAAACTGCCAGGCTCTTATCTTATCTTTTATCGGCTGCCCCGATATCGTCTTCTTACCTCGTCAGGTAAATAAGGAACCACACCGGCATGAGCATTTCTTCTCAGTGCTTTAAGTTGACTACTTGAATAGGCGAGTCTCGGTGTGTAAGAATCCATGTCAAGTAGTAAAAATAGTAAAAAAAAGTAAATAAAATAGTAAAAAGTGTCCAGGGAGCGATTCCACATAAAAGAAAGTGGTAGAAGTGATCAGTGAAATTGAGATAAAAAGGTAAATAGATAAAGTCATACACAGAGCTGCTGGAAAGGCTGCCACTCGGATGCGACGCCGGAAATGAAAATTTATTTTATTTATGTGATGTTATGTAGCGTATCTGCAAATGTTAATGTACAATACAAAAGGTTTTTGTATATCTATATCTAACATTTGTTAGATACCTTATTTAACTTGTTTTTTTCTGTAATTGGAGACTTAAGTTAGTCAGTATTATATATTATTTTTGCATTGATTTCCACAGCCACATTTCTCCATGTATACAGAGAATATAACACCAGCATTGATTAATTATCAAAACGAGTACAAGTGCCCTCTTTGTAAAAAACATGGAGACTACAGCATCATGGTTCCTCACCTTCAGTCCCATGAATCCCACGTTGTAAAGTATGCAGGTAAATTATGCCAGTTGTATATGCTTGTTCGTTTTATTTAAACGATGTCACCAGGCTACTTTACTTGCACACAATACCGATTGTTAGAGTTTTGAATTACAACTTTTTAAACAAAGTTTCAAAAGCTGAGCTAATCCTACATTTTCCTTTGTTTGGCAGGTTTTACTATCTACAGATGCAGCACAGGGTGTGTCTCAAATAGCCATTTTCCATTGTTGTTTTTGTTTAAAAGGCATTGTCAAAAGACATGGCTTTTTAACTCATCTACAAAAATGCCAGAAATTGATCATGCCCATGCCCGCCGGAGAGACTGTTCCCGCTATGCCTGGCAGACAGACTATCCCCATTTTTTCTCCCAAACAGACTGCGCCCTCTTTGTCCACAATCAATGCCTGTTCATCAGCATCTGTCACTAGTTTTAGAGGATCACAAATTCTACAACATTCAAAAGAGAAGAAGATATTTTTTTGATTTTGTAATTTGAGGTTGTACAAAAAAAAAATTTCAAGTTACATATAAAAAGAAGACATTCTTCAACAAACACTGACATAAATGAATATAACAGGCTTCTTTCAATTTGTATTGATTTCAGATGGGGCATTTTTGCAGTCGCAAAAACTTCCACTGGGCCGAGATACCCCATTCATGTTCAAAAATGCACATAGGGAGCTAAACATGTTGTGATCTGTGAGTTTGAGAAATGCAAACAAGCATCAGAATTTTCTCAAAGGAGTGGGTTCATGGGATTTGAATGCCACCATTTGAGGTCTTTGGCTTTCTCTCCAGTTACTCCTATGTCAGATGTTACACTTCAGGAGGAAGTATTAACTAGCATGGTAAAAACAAAATGGTTTGGCAAGGAGA
Organism: Polypterus senegalus; assembly: GCF_016835505.1. NCBI lineage: Eukaryota > Metazoa > Chordata > Cladistia > Polypteriformes > Polypteridae > Polypterus > Polypterus senegalus. Next base: position 181,485,531 of record NC_053161.1, read on the forward strand.
CAATGAAAACATGTTTAAATCATAAACATATGGCAGAAACACTACAGACGCCATTAAGTAAAGAGATTTCTCTTGGAGAAGAAAAGTCACAAATATATCTGTCAGTGTTTGAACCACGTATATCGTTCAGGTCTCGTTTGGGAAGGGTGATTGTCCATTATAATAAGAAATAGAATACCTGACACTGTGCCTTTTGCAAGCCGGTATCCTCCTATACACACAAGGCTATATCTAAATGGCATCTATTTCAAACACGCCCTGAACACTTCAAAAAAGTCAAGACAACAGGAAATGATGTGTTCGACTCCAGGACCATTCACAGTTGCTCCAATGATTCTGAACAATCGCATGATGTTCGCTATCCTCCTGAAGGCCATTTACTTGTGAGACTTGTGCAGTACATTCAGAGGAATAAAACAATCCCAGATGTTTTGCCTTGGGAAGTTTGTGCCACACCAAAAAAGGATGACTTCCCAATGTACTTGATTCCATATGAGACATTTTGTGCCTTTGTCTGATCCAATTTCCGTTACCCATAAAGCAAAGATCATCATGTTCTCTGGTATTGTCAAAGGTTTGTTATATTATGCTGTAAACATGTTTTTGTCAAATATATAAGTATCTTTTTAAATGTCATTTATTTAATTTTTTTGAGTTCTTAAAATAACATTTATTTATTTGATTTTAAGGCACAAAATTTTAGCACCTCCAAGTGTACAGCTATCTATCCATCTTATTGATATTGTAGTTTACCGTTTTCTTCTTTTTTGTAGATGTCTCCACATATTACAGACGCTATAGCCTTTGTGACAGTTTCTACAGTTATCAGGAATGGAAAGATGGATTACATAATTTTGATGACCACATCATTATGAGCGTCCATCTTTGTCTTTTGTGTAATTCAATTCAGATACGTTACTGATCTAAATAACCGCGTTCACCTACTTTAGGTAGATTAAACCAGGTAGAATCAATTACCTAGAAGATTTAAAAAAAAAAAAATACAAAAACTAAAACCATATACCCAAAACCATTACATTCAGAATGTAATGTCAGTACTTACTGTACCTGATCATTTACTTTCCTGAATTTTTCACCTGGCAATGTATACCAGCCATTGCATTTAATAAAACATAAAGTAGAGAAGTTCTGAATAAAAGTAAAGACATGTTATTTTCTATTGTACATCTACCTGTAACAGTTACTTGAATGGCTTATTAAAACGACACTCCACTTGGACCCATAAATGCACTGGGCCAAAACTAACAGGGCCATGCGGTTGTTTATTCATATAGAGGGTGTGTCAAATGTCATATCGACCCTGGCTACCATTATTTACCATTATTTAATAAAAATATCTAATTATTTAACAATTACGAATTTAACATTCTTTTGTATGTGATGTCAGTATGTATATTGTGACTGATGAACTTAAAAACTTTCTTAATTATATACATATTTTTTTCTCCACAATTAGAATCACACAGCAGTTGAAAGCGTCATAAGCAGCCTTGAGAAAACGAATGAAATGCCCTACCCAAGTCATAATGCCATATTGCATGCATACCTACATTTTGAGGCACTGACGTCCCATGAGTATAATTTCTCTTGTGTGCACTGTGGGCATCATCCTCCTATTGTTATCATGGACTTGCACAAAAAGGGTGTCTTTAAAATGGCTGGTAAGGATTTCATGAATACATGCATACCTACTTGAGCCATTCTTTGCAGAGGACAGCAGGACATCGGTCCCAGAGTTTCTCTGCTCGAGGGACAGTGTGGCAATAAAAGACAATGAGCTGGTATAATTTTTTTCAGTAAGTGACATAAAAGATCCCCCACCAGATTTTAAAGGGGAAGTGGACATGGAAGATTATTGGAAGTCCGTGGAAAGAGAAATTCTTGGCAGAGGCTTTCTGAAATGTAAGCTCATGTCTTTTTTACTTGTCAACAGTTTCATGAATGTATGTTGAAAAGTCTGATTTTTTTCCCCCTTTATCCAGGCAACCATGATAGTCCTTTTCTCATGGTGCCAAGTTACCATCAGTGGGCACTCTGGATCGGGCCCCAAACCAGAGCAAGTCATATGGTTGCCAACAGAGTATGCTAAAGTGCATGTGACAAATAAATGCCAAGAGGAAGGTGACATAGACATTACAGAGGAGCGTCTTACAAATGAAATCATAAATTTAAAGGTAAATTGGTATACATAGCAATATGAGTTGTTTTTTTTTTTTTAATTGGAAGGTGCAACTTTCTCACTGCTGTCATTTCTAAAGGTTAACACCATCAGGAAACTCTGTGAACAATGTAAGCTTGATTCTAAGTGCTCAAAAATGGATCTTGTCATGCGCTTAAGAGAAAAAATGCAAACTCGAAGCACAACTGACAAGGTGTTTCAGAAGGTCTGGGGTGCATCAGGTGAGAAGAGGTTTGTTAATGTGTATTGTTTTTGTGGAAAATTATATTTATATCTAATGATTTTATATACAGCAATGCTTATGTTGATTCTGTCTTATGTTTGTAAAGGTGGCTGGGCAGTGATCATGTGTCCATGTGGAGTTGTCTACTCTGTTAAATTCAACATCAGGGCAGAAAGTCCAAGAGACTATGTTGATATGCTGCTGTCATGGATGCATATTCCAAATGTGATTATTTATGACTTTGCCAGGGGTTTGATAAACCACTGCAAGTTGCGGGAGCTAGAGAGACCTTTATTTAATCCAAATGAAGGACAACTAGCAGAGGAAACCTCTGACAACATTGAAATGGCAGTTAAAGAAAAATTAAAAATAAATTTGCCTTGGCTGAATGTAAAAAAAGTCACTCCTGATCCAAATGGTCATCCTGTAACAGGATCTGCTGAGCACTATGCTCTGTATAATACAGTACATTCCAGCAGTATAGTACAAAGGATGAAAAGGGTGTGCTATGGAGAATTTCCTTGGTTTCAGAATTGCAAGGGTGGATAAATTCTCAGAGGGCAGAGCAGTTTTTTGCCGAGATGAGGAAAAACAATTACTTTCTGAATCTGCTCTCTCCGTCTGGTCACGTGTTCCTGATGAGATCCATTATACATCAGCATAATTGGATTGTAAATCAGAAGGCATTGGCAGAACTGAGAAAGATTTGTCCAGAGAATAAAATTGCCTTCTATCATACTGGAAAAGCTGTGCTAGGTATCTATGTATTTATCTACAGTGTCTATCTACATAGTCTCATGTTCAAAAATATTTTCTTTGATTGTCTCCTCTTTTGCTGGAACAAATTCTTTTGTAGCTCCGCTATGGGCTTCTTTATCTCCTTCTCTGTCATCTCCATCAGCTACTCATCAAGCAGTCACATCCCCAGTGCATCCAATAAGTCATCTAGGAATGTATCAAGCAGTCCATCCTGCAACTCCAGTTGCATGTAAAGGTGAAAATGACAAAAGTGTGTGCATATGTGTGTGTTTTAACCTAAACTAATACTGTTTCGTGTGCTTTCCAGGTCAATGTGGAATTCATTGTGAAGCTCTCACTAGTTTGCAGAATGTGAAAGCAAGCAGAATGTCTTGGGGATTTACCTTACACCCCATGCAGGAGAAAATGATATTTACTTTAAGCATGCTGTGCCATATCATATGTCTAATATTAATATGTTGTATGTAAGCAGTTTATCTTGAAGGTGATTTACATGTTTCTTGGAAATTGTACAATGGTCATTTGCTATTTTTACCACAGATCAGCTTTGTAATGGATACCAAAATGCCACAGACTGAGAGACTTTTGGAAGTGGGAGGAGCCTGGTTGACAAGATTGGATTTTCAGACAATTGGACCAGAATCTTGGATGGAATCCACTGTATGTTGGCAGTTAATTATTAGATTATATGTCATGTTGTAAAATAATGCTTAACATTTTGCTTCTGTTTTATAGATTGGTAATGCATGCTTATACTTGGTGCAACAAATTGCGAGTCTAAAGGTGTGTTACTACTGTGAGTATACCCTTCCACTGTGGATGGTGATGTCTGTAATGTTGCTTTCACATACAGTGGTGTGAAAAATTATTTTCCCCCTTCCTGATTTCTTATTCTTTTGCATGTTTGCCACACAAAATGTTTCTGATCAACAAACACATTTAACCATTAGTCAAATATAACACAAGTAAACACAAAATGCAGTTCTTAAATGATGGTTTTTATTATTTAGGGAGAAAAAAAATCCAAACCTACATGGCCCTGTGTGAAAAAGTAATTGCCCCCTGAACCTAACTGGTTGGGCCACCCTTAGCAGCAATAACTGCAATCAAGCGTTTGCGATAACTTGCAATGAGTCTTTTACAGCGCTCTGGAGGAATTTTGGCCCACTCATCTTTGCAGAATTGTTGTAATTCAGCTTTATTTGAGGGTTTTCTAGCATGAACCGCCTTTTTAAGGTCATGCCATAGCATCTCAATTGGATTCAGGTCAGGACTTTGACTAGGCCACACCAAAGTCTTCATTTTGTTTTTCTTCAGCAATCCTGTTGCAGCACCCAAGATCACTTCAGCTTGAGTTGACGAACAGATGGCCGGACATTCTCCTTCAGGATTTTTTGGTAGACAGTAGAATTCATGGTTCCATCTATCACAGCAAACCTTCCAGGTTCTTAAGCAGCAAAACAACCCCAGACCATCACACTACCACCACCATATTTTACTGTTGGTATGATGTTCTTTTTCTGAAATGCTGTGTTCCTTTTACGCCAGATGTAATGGGACATTTGCCTTCCAAAAAGTTCAACTTTTGTCTCATCAGTCCACAAGGTATTTTCCCAAAAGTCTTGGCAATCACTGAGATGTTTCTTAGCAAAATTGAGACGAGCCCTAATGTTCTTTTTGCTTAACAGTGGTTTGCGTCTTGGAAATCTGCCATGCAGGCCGTTTTGCCCAGTCTCTTTCTTATGGTGGAGTCGTGAACACTGACCTTAATTGAGGCAAGTGAGGCCTGCAGTTCTTTAGATGTTGTCCTGGGGTCTTTTGTGACCTCTCGGATGAGTCGTCTCTGAGCTCTTGGGGTAATTTTGGTCGGCCGGCCACTCCTGGGAAGGTTCACCACTGTTCCATGTTTTTGCCATTTGTGGATAATGGCTCTCACTGTGGTTCGCTGGAGTCCCAAAGCTTTAGAAATGGCTTTATAACCTTTACCAGACTGATAGATCTCAATTACTTCTGTTCTCATTTGTTCCTGAATTTCTTTGGATCTTGGCATGATGTCTAGCTTTTGAGGTGCTTTTGGTCTACTTCTCTGTGTCAGGCAGCTCCTATTTAAGTGATATCTTGATTGAAACAGGTGTGGCAGTAATCAGGCCTGGGGGTGCTACGGAAATTGAACTCAGGTGTGATACACCACAGTTAGGTGATTTTTAACAAGGGGCAATTACTTTTTCACACAGGGCCATGTAGGTTTGGATTTTTTTTCTCCCTAAATTATAAAAACCATCATTTAAAAACTGCATTTTGTTTTTACTTGTGTTATATTTGACTAATGGTTAAATGTGTTTGATGATCAGAAACATTTTGTGTGACAAACATGCAAAAGAATACGAAATCAGGAAGGGGGCAAATAGTTTTTCACACCACTGTATAGAAGAAACTAAATTTATACAGAGAGGTTGTCAATTGTTCTGTGCAGGGGAAAGACATTCACGTGGGAGATTTGTATGTCACTGCCACTTGGGGACCTGCAAGAAATCTTGATCCAATACAAAGTTTACCTGTAAGAAGTTATCATTTCATATGTAATATGACCAACATTTTTGGAAAAATTGGAAGCAATAACTTATTTGTTCTTAATTTTAGAAAAATTCTCACATGAAGAATGCACTAGTAATGCCAATTTGGTCTCCTTCAAGACATTACAGATTGTGTGTATGTTTACAGTATATATTTTTTTTTCTATGTATTCACCTTCTCTGAGATTAATTTTAATCTTTTTTTAATAGACTATTTTTTTTTTTGTTGTACAGAGTCCTATGTGGCCCTGTATTCCCTTTTATACTCATGAGTTTATTATTATATTGAGATTATTATATGAGGTTATTATTATTATTATTATTATTATTATTATTATTATATTAATACATTTTATTTTATGTAATTTCAGGTAGCCCAATTACTTAGAGAGTTGCATTTGATTCTTCCTGGTTAGCTTACCATCTGCTGGTGGAATGCCAAAATTAGAGAGAGAGTCTTCTCTTAATGGCAAGATGGCAAGAGAGAGAGAAAAGCTGAGTAATCAGCTTATACCATTCCAATCATAAATTCTAGATCAATAGGTGTGGGCATCTCCCTTAGTTCATTAAGTTATTTTTCCACACAACTGGACCAATTGGGCATCCTTGAACAGGATAGCCAATTATACACAGCCACATATCAGTCCCCCAAACCTGCTTCATATCAGCTATGCAGGGCATGGCCTTCATTTGGGGGATGGCTAATAAGCTCATGCAATGTCCGAACATAGTTACACTTACCAAACTGGTGGGATGCATGTTCCCAGCTCTCCTGCCATTAATTATACTCCCTAAAGCTTTGTTCCTGAAGATGGAAACTGCATGTGGGGATGGTTGGGTAAGCATCAAAGCACAACAGTTTTTTTCATTAAAGTAAAACAAGCCCCCTGAAACACTATCTAAGGAACACTTAAACAATTATGATAATGCTAGCTATCACAAATACACAACACTAGAAGAACATTAAAATGAGTGCCCTTTGATCAACCCTTAAATCAGTTAATTTCTAAATTGTATATTTTAAATTTTGAGCATTTTTTATCCCCATTACAGCAATTAAGGTTGACACTCAAAAACTTAAGAGAAAGCTATACAATGTATTATTACCATAATTATTGCTTTAGATTGCCAAGAAAATTTTATTATTTACATATTATTATCCATAGTTAAACCTGCAAAATATATGAATTTAAATTAAACTCTGCCTATCACATAGGTGTTGAAGCCCAAGCAGAAAGAGATATACTTTCTAGACTCTTTTTATGAGAAAAGAGATAACCAAGAAGGATTTGGTGACATATCTTATGTTACCGTGTGCAGGTTTACCTCTATTATGTTGTTCAGCTCAAAGAATTTGGTTCTTGTTCCAGAACTTTGGATAACCACATCAGTTTAAAAAGACCTTGATATGAATTTTCTTTCTGTTTTGGTCTTGTTTCAATTTCCATTCCTCACAATGTGTGTTGGTTATGCATGGATTTTAATACGAGGAAGGCCTACACTGTTAATGTAAAAATATCTTATACATGTTTACTTTTTTTTCATGCAGGGGAATTGCTCAAAATCTGTCTCCTGGACAATGGAAATCACGGTCAGGCTTTGACATTGTAAATATCATAATTAACCTTTTCCTTTTATACCTAGTAATGGTTTATATATGTAGTTTATGTTTTTCTTTGGCAGCACGGTGGCGCAGTGGTAGCGCTGCTGCCTCGCAGTAAGGAGACCCAGGTTCACTTCCCAGGTCATCCCTGTGTGGAGTTTGCATGTTCTCACTGTGTCTGTGTGAGTTTCCTCCCACAGTCCAAAGACATGCAGGTTAGGTGCATTGGCAATTCTGAATTGTTCCTTGTGTGTGGATGTGTGTGTGTGCCCTGCGGTAGGCTGGTGTCCTGCCTGGGGTTTGTTTCTTGTCTTGCGCCCTGTGTTGGCTGGGATTGGCTCCAGCAGACCCCCGTGACCCTGTAGTTAGGATATAGTGGGTTGGATGATGGATGGATGGATGATTTTCTTGATTCATTTTTTTACTCCTCGTATTAGGGCCTTCCAAGTCAGTCATGTTGATGGTATGACTATTTCAGATTATAACTATATTTTTGTGTGTGTCTATAATTAATGTTGTGTCCTGGTTTCCAAATTACCATTTTGTGGTTTCTCTACAGAATGCCCTTTATGTTGTCCTTGAGGCCCCATTCGATTTCAATGAGGTATGTCTCAATTTTATTATTCTCTTCTTTCATTGAAGCGTTTGTGGAGGGAAGAATATAGCTAGATGTGGGTTCCCATTTTTGGCACCTTTTACAATTTGTGTTGGGTATTTCTTTTATGTTTTATTTAATTTTATTATTTTTTTTATTTTTAGCATACTGTCCCTAGTGGTTTTAATGTTCCAGAAATGCCTACCTTTCAAAATCCACATATTTTAAATGCATTTTGTAATGGTTTGCATTAATAGTTTTGTCACAATAAACTCCTTTTAACAACATGATTATGCTCAATCCACTTTCGAATGACATGCCAGCTTTGAGGAAGTGGTGGTATGTAATGTTGCTTGAGAAATGCAGTTTACATTTCCTTTAACTTTCATTTAGTTGTTCAGTAATGTGACAGTTATGCTTAGCCATGTTGTAAATCAAAAGCACATAATCACAATGTTTGCCATTTTAAACTTAATTCTTTTTGAAATCACTGAAGAAAATACTTGCATTGGACTGAGCAAGCAAACACCCTTCTAAATGATGGCCAAGAACCTAACAAAAAACTAGAAGGTACAGAAATGCACAGCCTGAACAGTGTCATTTTTTGTGTATGTTCTTTTGGCTCATTCTTTAACATTTGCTTAGGTAAATATTTGTTTGTTTTCAGGTTTAGACTCAATTGAACCATTAACAAAAAGACAGAAGATTGGTAAAGACTCGCACTGCATTTGAAGTGAAAAAAAATGTCTTACTATTACATCGCACTGAGTTAATGCAGGTTTCACATCTTTTCTTAGAAGAAACATCAGCCTCCCTTCTCCAACATCCAGCACAAGGCACTGATGAGAAGGAACAGACACATCATGTCATAAACTTACATAAGAAAGATGAATTAGGTTTTGCTGATGCTGTCTTACAATGCTTATTATATGGTCAATGAAATGTATGAAAAGACTTTAAATGATTGTCTCAGATGCATAATGTGAATCATTAACCAGTGGGATTCTAAGCCTCAAAGACTAAAAGCCTGTTTTATTTAATCTGATGCAGTAGGGTGATGTACCGTGTTAGCCATTATGGATGTAATGAGAAGTGACACCTTGTATTGGCTAACTGAACAGATTGCAATATGCAAGCTTTTGGGGAATGTGGAACCTGTGTACATTCATTCTTTGGCGGATTACTTGTCCCGTTTCTCCCAACTAGAGGGCAGTGTTGGGACATTTCATACACAGAATACACGTGTTGTGTACTCTTTGTGTTATTTGACAAGTGATTTAAACACATACCTATAAGCTGAAGCATGGCAGATGTTAGCAGACTGGCTGACCAACCACAAGTGTTACCTGGCAGGTAACCTCTCAAATAATCAGATCATGACCAGACCTGTGTATTTATTGTAACAGAATTAGGTAGACCACATTAGATGATCTACAGGACAATGACCTCTTTATGTGATATTATTTGATGTCCCAGTCAATCTGATAACAGATCTACATTGTAAAGAAAACTTCAGAAGACATTGCTGGACAGCTATACGTATTATACATTGTTCACCTCTCCTGCTAAATGAATCTTAATCTGGAGAGGTCCGTTAATATTTTACATTGAAGATAACCCACGTAAAGATCTTTGTTTCTTTCATAGTGTTTATAAACACAGGGAATTCGAGTTTCTGTATTACATCTTGCCTGAAGAAGTGACCTGAGCTGCTTCAAAAGCTTGCATACTGTGATCCATTTAGTTAGCCAATAAAAGATGTAATTTTGCGTCACTTCTCATCTTATCTGACGCAGAAATACAACTCTTAAAGGCCTTAGAAATTTTTAAATGCATTGTGTTGTTTATAGTGTATTGTAAGAAACATTGAAGACTTGTAGAATCTTATGATCGAAAACAACAATGTTAATAATGTGTAACAAATTAAGACTATACACTTTTTTTTCTTTCCTTTTTACGTTTTTTTCCATATAAATGTCGAGGAAAAGGCTATATTCTCTATGATGACCATTTAAAAGTTTTTTTTTTTTCTTAAAAAATATTACAGCAACATGAAATCCTTCAGCATCTTATGGAGGCAGAGAAGTGGTGTGCTGAGAATAAATCTTTGTTCAAGGGGCAAGTCGCACTCCCTTCATTACTTTCAATGGAGAAAGACGACATAGAGGAGGCCCTTCACAAATTGGATTCATTACTTGAATTTCCAGAAGAAGAGGAGAGGGAATATGTCCTTAGACCCTTTACCGTCGTTTTTTCACATATGGAAGATATGCAACTGTTTTTAAATAGCAAGAGAGGAAAAAGAAAAGTAACAGTGTTTTGTGAAAAAATATAACAAACATACATGTCCATCTTTTTTCTGTTACAACCTACAATTGTAGTTCTGTGTTTTATATATTGTTTTAACTTTTTTCTAATAAATGTTGTAAACCAAATTGATCTTTGCAATCCGTCTCAGATCTGCATTTCTTGGTGTTATGCATAAAAAATGTTTTATACCTTAGTTTATCAGATTTGAATAATTGCATCCACCCAAACAAAACATTTTTAAAGTTAAGTTTAAAATCTAAATCGATATTTTAGTTTAATTACAAAATAAATGAAAGACAGTCTATGGAAGTGAGGCACAGAGGGTGCAACTTTCAATGATGCAATTTTTTACATTTCTTTAAAAAAACGTTTGGTAATATCTATGAGGCAATTTAAGAGATTCACCCCACTTTTTATATAACCATATTTATAAGTTAGGATCTCTGTCTTTTGTTCTATTGAAAGAGTTACACTTCACTACATATTATACCTCTCATGGCTATATATGAGAAATAAATCTGGAATCTTGGTTACTCCAAAAGGATATCAAGCAAGAACCAAATCTACTTGAAAAAGAGCCCATATCAATGTAAATATCCACTCTTATTTCTTGTATCTGAATGGACGCACCCTAACCAAAACTTTTAACCAGATTTTTATCCTGGATTAAATTTCATATATAACCATAATAAATTGTTTAGAGGTAACCAAGATACCATTCAACCCAGCCACTGGGGTCACACTAGTTAGTTTGGTGTTGGTGCTGGTCCCAAGCCTGGGTAAAGTGGGAAGGATTGCATCATGAAGGGCATCAAACATAAAACCTGTGCCAAATCAAACATGCGGATGAGAAACAGAATGTCCTTACTGGATTGGGTGAGGCCTGGGTTACCAAAGGCTGCCTCAGATATTGCTGTCCAGCAGGGTATTGACGGAAACCATACTACTGCTGGATGAAGGAGAACAAGAGGGGGGAAACTGGGTTCAAATACAATGGGAGAAGAGGAGGGGAAAGAGAGTGGAGTTCAGAGTCAGAACCTTGGATGTTGGCACTGTGACTGTTAAAGGGAGAGAGAGAGAGAGAGAGGGCTTCCCAATATGACAGAGAGGAAATAGATGTACGCTGTGTACAGGACACCAAGTGGAAAGGGAGTAAGGCCCGAAGCACAGGAGGTGGGTGCAGCCACTCCAGATGCTGTTCATAACAGGAATGATAAAGACTATCCAAGGTGCTACCATTATCCTTCGAGAAAGACAGATGCCATGTTCTACCATGATGTGGACTGGAACAGAAAGAGGGTAGGAGTAATAATTTGTGAAGAGTATGTCAGACAGGGTGATGAGCATACATCTGGAAATCAAGGAGGTAATGTTAAATGTCATCAGCGAAAAGCAAAAGGAGTTAATAAATCTGGGAAGTTTTATTACATATAGTGTATTTCAGTTGCTCCCTGTGGTATCATACACACTGCATGATGGAAGGTGGTGGAAGGGTGCAACTGCAAAGAGAACAGTTGGTGAAGGTAGATAAATTGAAATACTTGGGTTCAATAGTCCAAAGCAATGGAGAGGGTGGCAGAGAAGTGAAGAAGAGAGTGCAGGCAGGGTGGAGAAGAGTGGCAGGAGTGATTTGTGATAGAAGAAGGGAAGGTCTATTAAATGGTATTGAGACCAGCAATGTTGTATGGTTTGAAGATGGTGGCACTGACGAAATGACAGGAGGCAGAGCTGGAAGTGGTGGAGTTGAAGGTACTACGATTTTTGCTTGTAATAACTAGGGTAGACAGGATTAGGAATTAGTGTATCAGAGGGACAACACAGGTACGACAGTTTGGTGACAAAGTGAGAGAGGCTAGGTTGAGATGGTTTGGGCATGTGCAGAGGGGAGATGAGTAGTACATCGGGCAAAGAGCGTTGAGGATGGAACTGCCAGACATGAAGAAAAGAGGAGGTTTATGGATATGGTGAGGGAGGACATGAAGGTATTCGGTGTGGCAGAAAATGATGTAAAAGACTGGGATAAGCTGTGGCACCCCCTAAATTTGATACAGTTGACCAAGACATCTTTATCAGCTTCCCATTCGGCCTGGGCAATTTCTCCTCATCCTCAGACCCCATCACCTGTGGGGTCCTTCAAGGATATATTCTGAAGCCTATTTTTTTTTTTTTCACTGTACATGTTGCCCTTAGGATCCATTTAAAAAAAAAAAATACTTCTTTCCATTGCTACACAGATGATACACAGAAACATCTTCCACTGAAACAAATCAAAACAAATGAATTAATTAAACCTTTATTGGAATGTCTGGAATACATTAAAAGATGGATATAATTAAGTTTTCTTAGTCTAAATGACAAAAAAAGAGATTGTGTGTTTTGGACCTTCTGATCTTAATTGTGCTACAGAAATTAATCTTGGCTCCTTGACAACCTACTGTTAACCTTTCGCAAAAAATCTTGTGATTTTTGATATTGCCCTCAAATTTGATAAACAAATGAACTCCATTATTAAAGCCCGTTTCTGTCAACTCAGGGTATAGCCTAAGGTCAAGTTTGTCTCTTCTTGGCTTGGCCATTGCAACTCATTATAGTCTACAGGATTGAGTTTAAGTTTTTACTGTATTTTTTTAAGTCCCTGAATGGTTTAGCCCCCTTTCAACTTACTGACCTCTTACACCCTTATTCTCCTGAAGTTCTTAGTTGTGCTGACTCCTAAACTTAAGCTTGCTTTTGCAGTAGCTGCCCCTAAGATTTGGAATTATCTACCTTTTTATATCAGGTCAGCACCAATTTTGGTCACTTTTAAATCCTGCCTGAAAGCTGATCTTTTTGCCTTAGCTTTTTAAACCTGTCTGCGAGTATTTATTATTAGTTTATTTATCTGATGTACCTGTACATGTATTGGTGTATTTATGGAAACTGCACACCACTTTGGTCGACTTTTGTTGTTTTTAAATGTGTCCTGTAAGTAAAAGCGACTTGACTTGACTAAATGTAGAAGCTGAAAGAAGAAGAATCAAGATACCATTCGTTTATCAATTCACTTTCTAACCCACTTTGTCCTGGACAGTCTATCCAAGCCAGCACAGGGCTCAAGGTAGGAACACATCCTAGACAAGGCACCAGTGTATCACAGGGTGAACACACACCCACACACCAGGGCCAATTTAGGAAACTCCAGTTCAATTGTATTACTGGGCAGCAAACAAACTATAAAAACCTGGACACAAATAGATGAACATACACAGGCTTGGTCCTCAATAGATGGAACACGGGGACACAGTTGGAAACTTGTTAAAGGTAAATTTCGCACAAACAGTAAGTTTTTCTTTACACAAAGAACGATAGACACTTGGAAATGCTACCAAGTAGTGAGGCAGACAGTAAGACGTTAGGGACTTTCAAAACTCAACTTGATGTTTTCTTGGAGGAAACTGGCGAGCTTTGTTCAGCTAAATGGCATGTTCTCGTTTAGAGTTTTCTAATGTTCTAATGTTCTAAAATCCACGTTGTGTACCTAATACTTGTATGCAAAACATTTGGTTGACCTAAGAAATAAAATCCTGCAGTGCTTCTTTACATTCCTTGCTTTGTACCCCAATAAATACAAGTTATCACCAATATGCTATCAACCCAATTGTGCTTTACTCAATCAGAATATGGAACCAATGTAGGAAGCATTTTAAGATAAAGAAACTTTTATCTGTGGCACAAATGCATGAGAACAACCTTTTCCCACCATCTCAAACATATGCAGTTTTTAATGTCTGGAAAACATTTGGGATTAAATCACTTAGAGATCTGTACATAGACAACGTCTTTGTATCCAACGAACAATTACACTCCAAATTTAACTTTCCAGCAACACATTTATTTCACTACTTTCAAATTAGAAACTTTGTAAAATAGAAACTGCCCAATTTTCCTCACCTCCCTACCACCTCAATGCCAAAAAAATATTGATCAGTTTCAAGGACTCAGACAGCATTTCTGCAATATACAAAACCAATATACAGATGATCCCTTTCAAAGATCCAAGAGGACAGTAGGAAAAGGATCTCTCACTCAATATCTCAGAAAAGGAGTGGAAGATAGCAATACAGAGAATCCACTCGAGCTCCATATGTGCAAAGCATACAATTATTCAACTCAAAATTATATCTCGAGCACATTTGTCTCACTTAAAATTGCCCAAAATGTTTCCAAGGCAAGATCCAACCTGTGAACGTTGCAATCAATTTCCAGCCTCACTGGGCCTCTAGTTCTGGGCCTGCACAAAATTAACATTATTCTGGACCAAAATCTTGAAATGCCTATGAGACAGCCTGGGCATCACAATCCCTCCTAACATATTAACAGCTGTGTTTGGTGGGCTCACAGAGGGGCTTAAAGTGGAGAAGGACAAACTGTAATTGCCTTTACTTTACTATTGGCAGGTAGACTTATCTTGCTCAACTGGAAGAATCCTAACTGATGTGATATATTATTTGAAACTGGAAACAATCATATTCACACTTAGAGGATCTGTGCAGAACTTTGTCAAAACCTGGCAGGATCTAATCAATAACATTTTAGAATAAACTTTTAAAGCACTGAGGAAGCTGATGCTCTCCTTTTTTGATTTTCTTCTCCATTTATCTTTATTCACTTATTAATTCATCAATATACTTATTTTTTTTTAATAGCTTTAAGTTTTACTCTGCTGGCCTAGCTCTCTTTCTCAGTTGTGGGGGTTGATTTGTTTTGATCCTATTTTCATAAAAAAATATTTATTTCTATGGAATGTTGTGTGATTTCAATAAAATCAGTTAAAATAAAAAAGAAGGCATAGAGTTAAGTGAAGAGGAATAAGAAACTGCAGGTTTTGAAGATAACAAAAATAAGACATGCTCCTTTTTCTGTCGTTTTGTGTTTCAGATAGCAAAACAAAAGGAGAAAAAATAAAATAAAGGGCAAAGATTGTTGCTGAAGAACTACAGCTGTTAACCCTTTGCACTCCACAGGCGTCATCAGCAGCATGCTATTGGCTGTTAGAAACGCGGCGTAGCACGACTCTGCTGAATGGTCGGCACACAATCGCCAAATGTGACAATTGTTTCAATTAAAGTGATCAGGTGATGAAATCAGCAACTGTGGTTGGCAAGTCCAGAACCACACCAAGACAAATTAGATTTGCCAGGCCACTAAACCTGAGCATCTTTAGAGAAGTGGAGGAAAAAAGAATAAAAGAGCAGACATGGAAACTGCATAGAGATAAACAGGCTGAGATTCAAATTTAGTCTGCTATAATTGTGAGGCAGTAACACAAATCTATGTTAACTTTTCTAATACTAACAGACATTACTGAAACATGTGAGTTTGTCATATCTGATACAGGTTAAATGGGGAAAAAGACACATTTAAATGTCCATCCAAGCAATGCATGTAAATGTCTGCTGTCTGCATCGGGTTAAGCAGGTTTGAGGCCGTGTGTGTAAATACAGATAGTGACTGCCAACCTTTACCAGTTAACAACATATAATTTATACTCTAAAGGCGAGTTACTTCATGGCAGCACTGCCGTTTTCTCTCACTATATCTTGGTATTTGTTCACATCTCGTATTCTCTAAGACTCTTCTCCACGGTCATGGACTCCAGTTCGTTTTTCATTTTTACTAATCTGACTCCTCGGTATTCTTTTAATGGCCAGTCGCTCACCACCTCCGCAACTGTCTTTGAACTGAACACCGCGGAGGAACAAAAGAGAAACAAAGGCAGAAATCAAAGCGTCGTACGTGTGGAATGGCCGTCTCCTCGATGTCTGCGATTCGAGAAGGAAACGACAAAGGGAACACATGGAGAGGAATGAACAGGCGCCAGCGGTGTGACTGGGTGCTACGAATTAAAATTTGGGAGTCAGCCACTTGAAGTGAACCGCAGATAACAATGAACAGAAACAACCCACCAGTAGCAACAGAAGGATTCACTCGACCGAAGTTCGGCGGGGGGCACACGAACGAGCCGCCCGACTCTCATTCAAATGACGCGCGGCGATTCCACACAGCCACAAAGTGCATTCCCAAAATACAGAGCACTTATGCAGTTGCTCGCGCTTAACTGTCACGTGACCCCATGTCGACCGCGGGATGACGTCATCCAAATGCGACGGCTACTGAAGCCACGCTGCCAGTGTTTCTCTTTGTGAAACACTTAGGAGTCAAGATTGTTGCTGAGTGAGACATAAGTGACAACGAGTTTAGAAACAATCCAATCGCTAAGAGGCAGACAGTAAGTGCTCTGGATTTTGAGGATGTGAGTTTTTACTTCGCTATATTAGGCCGGGGTTATACTTCACGCGACGCATGCTGCGATGCAATGGAAGCGTTGTACTGTTTATACTTGCGCGCGCACTTAGCGTAAATCTGGAGGAATCCACTAGGTAGCGGTGCGAGATATTATCACGGTGGAAACAGGTTCGGCTTCGCTGTTGTGAACTGCTTGGTGCAGCCGTTAAATTCCGATGACACCTTACCGCAATATCTCTGAAAAGGGTGTTTAATGATTAAATCCATAAATCCAGGGATTTGCCCATTCCAGCTAGCATTGGGCACGAAGCATAAACAATCCCTAGACATGGCAACAGCTCATCACAAGGTGAATACTAGCACTCACATACACTCGCGTCATTTTAGTGTCACCAAATCTGCATATCTTTTGAAGGAAACCGGAGCTCACTGTGGAAACCCAGCAGGAAAACGTAAACTGCAGACAGGGAACACCAGCGACGAGACAGCAGCGCCACCGCTCCAACACCGTGTCAGCCCCTTGTGTGTAATTATTAACAGTATTCATTATTTAAACGAAATTAACGATTTATCTGTAAAATGTAACGTACATCCTTCAATGCATTGCATCATGAAAGTGATATCAAGTATTAATCTAAAGATTTTACATTTGCAGACAGTTGGAATATCATACATGTATGGTGTATGGTCTGTGTGGTGATCTACTGCTGCGTGCTGTCAGGTCAGGAGGAAGTTACGCTTAAAAACTGGGATGACGTCTACAACGGTCTGCTTTAATCATAAAGTAAACTGCGAGGTTAGAGTGGAATTTTGGAGATTAAAGCCGAAATTTCCATTGTAATCACAAAATACACGTTTTTACTGCGTCCTTAATTTTTTCCTCTGTGGCTCAAATTATTTGATTTCTGCCTTTGTTTCTTTTTTTGTCCCTCCGCGGTGTCCAGTTCAAAGACAGTCGTGGAGGTGGTGACCGGCCGGCCATTAAAAGAATAGCGAGGAGTCAGATTAGTAAAAACGAACTGGAGTCCATGACCGTGGAAAAGAGTCTTAGAGAATACGAGCTGAGAACAAATACTGAGATATAGTGACAGAAAACGGCAGTGCTGCTATGAAGTACCTCGCCTTTAAGAGTATAAATTATATGTTGTTAACTGGTAAAGGTTGGCAGTCAGTATCTGTATTTACACACACGGCCTCATACCAGCTTAACCCCATGCAGACAGCAGACATTTACATGCATTGCTTGAATGGACACTTAAATGTGTGTCTTTTTTCCCATTTAACCTGTGGGAAATATGACAAACTCCCATCTTTCAGTGCTAAAGCCAATCCAGTAATGTCTGTTAGTGAGTATTAGAGAAGTTAATAGAGATTTGTGGTTTGTGTTACCGCCTTACAGTTCTGTCAGAATGAAGTTGAATCTCAGCCTGTTTTTAAGTCTCTATGGAGTTTCCATTTTTGCTCTTGTATTCTTATTTTCTCCAATTCTCTAAAGATACTCAGGTTTAGTGGCCTGGGAAATCTAACTTGTCTTGGTGTGGTTGTGGACTTGAATGTGAGTGTACCCTATGATGGTCTATAGCTGGCTGCTGCCCTGTACAGGTACTCTGGTTTTCTTCCTATACCCCAATAACTTCTGTTTATTTTAGTTATTAGTTTTAGTTTTGCACTGCACCACGGTGGTGAGGTGGAAGTTAAGGTCCATTTGGCTACTTAGACATGTGAGTTATACAGACCCAACCAGGCTGTGTGGGTGACACCATGTGCCACTCTTAGGTGAACACCACTTTCAGGACTGGCATTCCTCTTCTCCATAAGACCCACTTTAATTTAATTAGAATATACATGAAGGTCAATAATGAGCCGCGTTTACTCTGCCCCTCCCCCCCTTTTTAGGGTTACCCATAGCAAACTGGTCTGTCAGGGTGGAGCGTTAAGAAAGACTGAGGCACACAAGGCCTCCACCGTGCCAATTTCACAATACTGGGAGGTGTTGCTGTTTAATAGGAGTTTATTAATGTGTTAATTACAAAAATATTTGTGATGTGCGCAGAGTGTACTTAAACAAGATGAAGCTGAGAAACTTGAAACTTGTTTCAAAGTTGTTGAAAATGACAGTTGTTTTGAAGAACGTTTTTGTCCTGGATCATGTCAGATTTGCCCACCACTGTTGCTTATCTCATCACTTGACCACGGTAATTCAAACAATTGTCATATTTAGTGTTTGTGTGCTGACTATTCAGCAGAGTCGTGCTCAGCCCTGTTTCTAACAGCCAATAACATGCAGCTGATGACGCCTGAGGTGTACAAAGGGGTAACAGCTGTAGCTCTTCAGCAGCAATCTTCGCCCTTTACCCCCCCTTTTGTTTTGCTAACTGAAACATGAAACAACAGAAAGAGGAGCATCTCTTATTTTTGTTAGGTTCAAAACATGCAGTTTCTTAATCGCCTTCACTTAACTCTATGCCTTCTACTTCAGGGAAACATTCACTGGTTGTCACACACAGTCTGCCCCTAAGACTAAAAATAAAATCAAACCTGTTTAAATAGATCTCATTTAGTCACAGGCTAGTTGAAGTCAGACATTGGGTGTCTCACATTAGGCGGCCATCTTTACAGGGACACACCGCCAACTGCCTCCATCTCGCTAAGATTATGTAAATGAAGGCTGTGATTTAAATAATGGTTTGGTATTTTGCAAGGTTGGGGCAGTTTCACATTAGACAAGTTGACCAGCGATTTTAAGTTCCTCCTTCATATGCCCCTGTTTATTAACATAATCCTGAGGCCTAACTTGTGTAAACCTTCCTTGACATTAACTGATACCACAATTCTGGGACCCCAGCAACACTGAAAGTTTAATCAAAGTAGTGAATACTGCTGACACACAACTGTGCAAGATGGCCTCCTCCTTCTTCTTCTTCTAGCCTGTTGGACCCTCCTTTCATTCCCAAATTCATTTTACACTTAATGTGACATGAAAAGTGATGAGTTACTGTCTAATTGCTATGAACTGTCTGACTTGACATCAGCTTTAACTAACAGGATGTTATAAAAATCAAATGTCTTAAGATCTGAATTATACAGTTTTAATGGAATCGATTCCTGTTTTTTTTCCACAGAGAGAGAAAAACCTGCCATTTACTGTAACGTTTAAATGGATGTGAAAGAGGAGATGTGTGAGGATGACCTGAATATCATGGAGGAGAGAACTGTAAATGTTAAGGAGGAGGACTGTGAGTGGGAGACTGTCCACCACAAACAGGGGAGTCTGGACATTAAGGAAGAGGACAGTGAACTAGAGTCAGTAAATATTAAAGAGGAGAATGAAGAGGAGTGTGTCAGCACTGAGATACACAACTGTAGGAGTATGGACAGTGTCAAGGAAGATGACCTTCATTATGGAGATCAAGATGGAGCAGTGACCGGGTTATTCTCTTCTCATAGCAGACACTCTTCATCTCCGGAGTCTTCTGTCAGTGTAAAATATGAAACATTACAGCCTGACAGAAAGACAACTGAAGAAATTTCATTTCCTAGAACTGAGGAAGGTCAGCCTAAGACATCATCTAAAATAAGTAAGTGAAAAATAACAATCGGTGTACGTTGTAGGGTCCGGGTTATGGGCTAGAAAGTGCTGTCTTGTGCTTTTTTAATGAAACTTAGACGAACGTTCAAACTATATTAAACACAGCACTTCTTCGATTATTGTTTGTAACATTATTAAAACACTCTAAGCCTGTGTTTGGTTAAAAAAAAAAAAAAAAAGTTTGTGAACCCTTTGCAATTCCTTTTATTTCTGCAATAATTCTTCCTAATTTTGTGGTTTGATCTTCAATTAAGTCCCCAAAACAGACAAACACAGTCGTCTTAAACTAATAATAAACAATGAGACCCTTGTCATTCCTGAATACATTGTTTAAACATGGGAACAGTCCAGTTTGTGACCCCCTGTCTTTAGAAACTTTCTGATCCTTCTTTATCTGCAATGACCGCCACCAAACGTTTCCTGCAGCTGCTACTCAGGGTTCAATTTCTTGTCTATTCATCGTTTCCAAAGTTTTCCGTTTCTTGATGTCTCAGGGATTCCTTTAATTATCAGGTGACTTCAGGTAAAGCCAATGAATCCTACGCTCTTCATTCTGATTGGCCGGTCCAGAACACCAGCTTTCTTCTGTTTAAGCCTTTCTCTTGTTGACTTCTTCTTTTTTTCAGCGGATTGTCTTTTTCATTCTCTAACTTCTCTCAAGCTTTCACTATCATAACATCTCCTATCCGATTTTTTTGTAACAATTTTTAATTCAGTTCTACATTGATGATGGCATCCTGTCCTGGTCCTGCAGAAATAAAAAAGCCCTAAACTGAGATTCTACCATGTGGTGATAGCAGTGGTGTGCAGTGATCTTTTACTTCCAACCCACTGTGAAATGGGGACACACACATGTTGACTTGGGGATTCAGGCATTCAAAAGATCCACACACCAGACCAGGGGTGACATTTATAAAACTTTGCCTGGAATTGAGCGTGATAATATGCACACCAAAAACAGAAAAATGTATATGCCCAAAATAAAATCAGATTTATAAACTGGATGTATGCCCATTACTACAAAATCTACTTTTTGTAAATCATAGTCACTTTTTAAATATGTATTTGTGAACACTCCTTTAATTGCCACCCTGAAAACATTTAAATATGGAGCCTGCTAATCTGTCGCCTATATATGCAGTCATGATGCTGCAGAACTTCATTGGCTGGTAGATCAGCCTCTTCCTCCTCGCGCTTTGAGATCTCATCACCTGCATTCAAAAATATCTGGCTTTGCTCTTCATCTGAGAGTGAAAGATCACACGTGGTTACAGCGCCTCTCCTCTGTGGGGTTCAGGAAAGGTGTAAGGCAAAACTGTCTGTGTAGGAATTCACTGTCACCTGGCATGTGTAATGACATGATTGCTGTTATAAAGAATAGGTCAGGTCATATGAAACACTGAGAGTTCAGCAGGTTACTTCACCAACACATATTGACCATGTAAAGCAACATCACATCTGTCAAAGCTACTTTGTCTCAAAATAAATTAATCGTGGTTTAAGTGAGGCCATGGAGATGTGTCATTTGTCAGGCACATCTTGGATGACTTGTGTATTAATGGAATGTCACCGGTTATGGTTAACAAAAGAAGTTTCAATCTTGCTAGGTTCCCTTTTTGCAATATGAGTGCAGTAAAATGTTCCAGTTGTGTTAGAAGAGCTGGACACAGATGCAGATTGCTTTTTTGTGTTGGGAAAAACATGTCATGTGTTATGTGTGTACACCAACACTGTACGACATCGGGATGTAGTGCATCAGCAGTCAGTTAATGGCTTCCAGCACAGCAGGTGTGTTTTGAGATAACGGAACTGGAAATTCTCTTATCTGGAAGGAGGATATAAGCTGACACACAAACGCTGGTGAATCGGCCTTCTTCATATCTCACCGTCACTTGAATTTTTTTTTTTTTATTCAGTTTAAATTGATTGTTCCTGCTCACGCTTAATTACTGTGCACCTTATGGTCCATGATGTCAAAGCCGCACTGACAAAAAAACAGACACATAGGTATATATGATATTTGGAATAACTCATTTTATGACCTGTAAAGTACATTTTGGAAAACCTTGTGGCATGGGTGCAACATTATTCATATTATTCATATTCGTTTGCATGCCTTCGTACACTCGTAATCAGCGACCGCATTTTTTTTTCCGATCTTTCCCAATCTCCACATTTTGGTGCATGGTGGTGTTTCTTTGTACTCCAGGACATGCATAGGAAAGAATAGTACAGAAAGGTCAGTTCCGCGCTATATACAATCATCAAATTCAAATGTTAACAATTTCCCCACACCCAAAGACCGTCCTTCCTGCATTTTCGACATGTGTACCTGTTGCAATGTATACACTTCTCTCTATGCTGTGGTTCCTATTACATTGAAGGGGCAGGGGAAGTGGCTGTCTTGGAACAGAAGCTTGTCGATGTTGCATCCTCTTTTGCTTTATCCATCGCCTTTTCTTGTAAGAAGCAACAACGAAGTTCCTCTGCAAGGTGAGCCATGAACACTCTTCTTTTCTTAGTGGCCCCCGTGCATGCCTTGTGCAGTACATGTGTGTCGATCGCCACCAGGTCAAGCATGTTATATTACAAGCAACTGGCCACCAGTATGCTTCTGCTCGCACTGAATAAGCTCATGCCTTCTGATGCACAATGTCAATGCAGCACCGGGCAAAAAACAAAGAGACAAATATATGTGACTTTTTGAAGAAATCATTTTATGACCTGAATAGTACCAATCAGATAACATTGCACTAATGCAATATTATTTGAAAACAAACAGCATCATATCAGCTGTAAATTTATGGTATTCATAAACGTTAGCTTTTTTTTTTCAGTGTTATTTTCTCAGTTACATTCACAAACCCACCCCACCCCCCCAAATCACCTGGGCCCTCATGTATAACGCCGTGCGTAGAACTAGCACTATAACATGGCGTAAGCACAAAAGCCGAAATGTGCTTACGCACAGAAAAATCCAGATGCAGGAATCTGTGCGTACTCCAACTTCCACGTTCTTCTGCTACATAAATGCCGATCAGCGTGAAAACTAACGCTTCGTGCGCTTATGTAACGCCCCAAATCCTCCCAGAATTACGCCTATTTGAATATGCAAATCAATATAAATCGCCTTTAAGCGCAGCCTTCTGTGAAAAGACAATGGGAAAAGCACGGGGAAAATATAAGAATTTCAGCGAATACCAAGTGGAGGCAAAGGAAAAACATACTATTTGTTCAAATAAACCGTGGTATAATCAGCACAAGGAAGTTGATCGAGTGACATAGCGTGTTGGAGAAACTTGAAAGCTCACATTCACAAATCGCACAGTGCCGGAAATAAAAAAGAAGTCACATATCAAAGTCGCTGTGAAAAGCCGAGTTGTAAGCCCACTGTCTGAGTGTCATATGAAAGTTTATTAGGGTACAGAGAAAAAAGGCACACAGTAAGGAAAAAGCACAAAATGTCAACTTCAATCTCGACATTTCCACTTTAATCACGTAGTTTATTTTGTCATTAAAGTAGAACATCATAAACTTCATCTTAAAATCGTTTAATTAACCAGTTTCTCAAATCACATCGTAATTAAAGTAGCACGTTAAATGCTTTGTTTTGTATTTGATCTTCTGTGTGCTCTGTGTGTGTGAATCACTACTTGCTTTTTAAACCGGCTCTCTTCCTCCAACTGGACACAGAATCAATTACATTCGTGATATTACAGCTCTCTGAATAACTAAAATACTGAGATGTATACGTGATATTATTTTCATGATGATAGGAGTTAAAGCACGTTATTAAACATGTGTTTCACTTCGATGAAATAATTTATTGCAGCAGTACAATCAGGGGCGGCTCTAGTCTTGTGGTGACACTGGGCAGTGGAAGAATCGGTGGCTCCTTCGCCCGCCCGTCAGTAAGGTAGCTTATGCACAGTGGAAGGCTACGTCCATTGTGCACACTGCATAGCCGCCTCGTGCTCATGACACAAGCATTTAACTTTTGCCGAAATTTGTCGCTGCGTTTTTAGCTGTGTTGTTATTTTCTCTTTCTGTTTTATATTCAATATATATATTGGCGTAGCCGTCACTGCAGTCAGTGCTTTTCTTTCCCCAAGTAACCGATCGCCATACAATCAGCTCTGTAATAGACGTTAAGCCATCTGTAAGCTTAGCGCCGATTCTTCAAAACGTTTAAAGAACATTGAAATATCTTCGTAGTACATGTTTAATTATTCTATCCTTAACGACACTCCCAGTGAAGAATATAGATTATTTAAATGAAGTTAAAGTTTTATCTGTATAATTTAATAAACATATTTTGCTGCATTTCACATTAAAAATGATATCGTCATCATATGTAAATACGCGCTTTATAAAGTGGCTCAGGTTGTGCGATATTATAACTGTAGTGCAAGTTTACAGTGGGGTGATTGTACTTATAAGTACAAACAGTTCTACAAGGTGCAATTGATTGAATGCATTTAAAGTTCTTGGGATGAAACTGTTTCTGAACCGCGAGGTCAGGAAAGTCTTTAAAATGTTTTGCAGTGGCTGAGACAGCGTTTCCTTAAAGCTGTATATCGATAATTCCCTTTCCAATCAGCTGCTGTTGTGATTCACACTCAGATACAGTGATATAAATACTCCGAGTGGTGCAGTGAGAGAAATATGGAAAAAGATGATCCGCTGTGGCAACTCCTAACGGGAGGAGCTGAAACAAGAAGAAGAAGTGAGAGTAACAACGCTAAAGCAGTTATGGTAGAGAATCTTTAGAATAGTTTGACCATTCTGTGGACCATTATATTGTTACAAGTTAATTACAATCAGATGCATTACACTAATAAACAATATGCGGTTAGTTTTGGTGTATTTATAAAGCCGCGTCAGGAAAATAAGGTGTAACCACACAGGAACAGTAGCACTGCTTTGACGCTGGGTGCCGCCAGTCTGCAAAACCGAGCGGAGAACTTGCGTACGACAAGGCATGAGGTACCGTGGAAAAGTGCGTGTCTTTACGCCAAGTGTAGGTTTTATACATCGCGATTTGAACGTGGAAAAGTTCTTACGCAACATTTCTGTGTGTACGCACCGTTTATACATGAGGCCCCTGATCTTTTTCTAACAGCTTCAGCATAAATTTACACCCGACATGACGCTGTTCGTTTTCAAATAGTATCACATTAGTGTGATGATGTTTTCTGATTTGCACTATTCAGGTCATAAAATGATAAATGTAGTAAGGACTGTCCTTGGCTGTGTGGGAACTGTTAACATTTGAATCTGATGATTGCATATAGCGCGGAACATACATTTCTGTACTATTCTTTCCTATGCATGTCCTGGAGTACCAAAGAAACACCACGATGAAAAAAAAACGTTGTCACTGATTTCAGCAGCAAGAAGGCATGCGAATGAATACGAATAATGTTGCATCCGTGCCGCAATGTTTTCCAAAATGTACTATACAGGTCATAAAATTAGTTATTCTAAATATCATATATACCTATGTCTGTTTTTTTGGCAGTGCGGCTTTAACATCAACGACCATAAGGTGCATACTAATTCAGCGTGAGCAGGAACACTCAATTAAACTGAATTAAAAAAAATTAAAGTGACGGTGAGATATGAAGAAGGCCGATTCACCAGCGTTTGTGTGTCACCTTATATCCCTACAGATTACAGAATTTCCAGTTCCATTGTCTCAAAACACCACTCATATCTACAGTTTTCCCTGTTTCAAATAAAAAGTAACCGGTCAGATCTGGGGCGAGGGGTAGTGTTGTATCATGATCGTGACTGAGAGAATAAAAGTGAAAAATAAAAAACGCTAACTTTTACAAGTATTATAAATTTACACCAGCTGTTACAGACACAAATCAAATGTATGTTTTTATTATATAATGTTAACAGTAAGAGCAGCTCACTACTCAATACATTCAATTTTCTCGGGAGTTGGTTTAAAACTCACGACATCTGGATTATAACTCAACAGTTCTTACCGCTGCACCACGGAAGCTGTCGTATTGCACTTGTACCTTTTGTGGAAGTGTTTATTTGATATTTGGCCATCAGCCTTCACACATTATACAGTTCATGCCTTCATTTTGTCATGTATTACAAAAACATGAAAAACATTTATGTTTTAACGATATGTTTACATAGATTGTTGTAGACACAGACCACACATGAAATTATTTACTATATACAATTCAAAGTATCTTACTCCCAGATAATCAAGGCAGGAACTGGGAGAACTTCTTGCCCATTTTCTTAGGGGGTGGGATGGTATACCAGGCCATTTGCTGCTTGGTCTTATTGACACATTTACAAGACAAAAGAGGTTAACGGAGAGGTGTGAAGAGATTTAAGGTGGGCCAGATTTACGAGTTTTTTCCAAGGCTCTAGTAATTCTAGTGTTAAAGACATTCATCAAGCTGCTTACCAATGTTAGTGTGTGGCAGTGTCCTTCTCAGCCACTAGTAAAATAACATGAGGTTTTGGGCCAAATTCTCTATGCTGTGCTGCTTAAGGTTCCTGAATCTGAAGATGTTTTAGAAGGCAGGTTTTGTTTTGTGTTGATGGAGATTGGTTGAACAAAACTCACCTGTGTTGCAGTCTATGTCCCACCTCAATAGAATAACACATTATATTCATCCTTTCCTTTCTTTGTCTGAATTCCAAATAATCATCGGTATGGGTGCAAATGCATTTATTAACTCCCTGCTCAATGAATAACCTTCCCTAATTAATCTGCATTTTCCTCCCTCTTCACAGGCGCTTGCCAGATTCATTATGAATCTAAACATGATTGATGTATTTGTATTCTTGTCCTCGTCCGACCACTGCTGCATTATGCTTCAGCTATTTCTCGCCTCATCAGCATTTTCTTGCAGATTTCATTAAACAAACCTCTGCTAAACTTGAGGAATTTATAACACTAAACAAAGACTCTGTTTGAGATCCACCTTGTGTTTGACTGGCTATTAAAGAGCATATTCAATGTCTGATCATTGTTAATGCCTCCAAATATTCTCACTCGGCATACAGTAATATTGACAATCTTGAGAAGCGTCTGAATAATCTTAACAAGCTCAGAATGCAGCTAATCATAGACAATGTAAATGACCATCTTGTGCAGAGTTGAGAATTAATTTCATGTGCACTCATTGCTGTCTCTCTTTTTCTAAACTGAACGAGATGTGAGTTCTTAAACTGCACAGATGAGATTCGTTAGCCCTCATGTCTCCAGTCAAGCAAAAATATAGTGATAGTACAGATATATAGAAAACATCACTAAATACTGCTTGGAAATTAAAAAGGTTTATTTTATTTTTTTCTTAAACATTCCCCTCTGCTGAACTCCCATCTTTGGAGTGATTGATGTGTTTTTTAATTTTATTAATTTGCAAAAACTCTCACAAAATGATGGTGCTTTTCTGGAGGCCCCTGTTTTAGCTGAAGAAATTAAATACATTAAATGCATTTTTAAATTCATTTGTAATAAAAAAAAAAGCCCCTGATGCAGATGGTTTGAAGACAGCAGTATATTTTGCATTTCGGCAACAAGTGTCCAGTTTGCTGTTTCAGGTCAGGTATCATTTGGGTCTTTGGGGTTTTTCAGTAACCTGCATGTTTTATTTATTTAAGTTTTACTCTGTTCTCATTGTGCATTAAAATGTTTTTTCTTTACTATTCTCTGCCTCTTTATAACCAAATTAAAAAATATATGGAGTCTTGTGGCTTTTGACTAATTATTTATAAATATCAAGACACATTCTGTTTAATAAAAGTTAATTTCACATATTTGACATGACACTCTCCAATGTAATGATGGCTGATGATTATTACTTTCTACCTGCAATAATTAACAATATATAATGTTATAATATTTTAAGAATGTAATGACAAAATGATCATGCCATTCTGTAATGTAGTTAAAAAAAATCAACAATAGTCTTGTTGATTGTACCTATTACATGTGATCTATTTATTTTACTATATTAACTTTTTGGCTCCTATAATTGTGCTCATGTGGTGAGTAGTTGAAATACAAATGAAAATAACAAACAAGTTGAGTCTCTAATCACTTGCTACTTAACACTAGAATTACCAGAGCCTACGAAAAAACTCGTAATTCCGTCCCACCTTAAACTGCTTCTTAAATCCCTTCACACCTCTCCGCCAGCGTCCTTTGTCTTCTAAATGTACTGATAAAGAGAAGCTTGGAGCAGCCGGCTATTCCATCCCCCCACCAATTTAGAACATGGACGAACTTTAGCTTGATTGAGTATCTGGGAGTGAAGTGGAGTTTTAGAGTGGAAATAATAGATCGTTGTTTGGAACACACGCATTTCATGTCTGTTCCGTTTCTACAGTAATCTGTGTCAACACATTGTTAAAACTGAAACGTGTTTTATATTCTAGTAGTAGATGACAAAATGTAGGCATAAACTATATAGTGTATGAAGCCTGAAGTCCAAATAGCAAAGAAACATTTTCACAAGAATAACACAATTGCGCTTTTATTCAAAAATATAACTGCAGAAACAGAAAGCCGCCTTAACATGTGACATTGCCAGCAGTTTATTGTAACTGCCTCTGTGGTTCAATAGACTCAGCCCCCGCTTGGGAATCAAGAGGTCACGAGTTCGATCCTGCTCCCCTCCGTTTTGAGAAGTAAACTGCTCTTAGTCATACTGTTTTAGAATAACAGCATACATTTGATTTCAGTCTGTAACAGTTGGTGCAATTTATGATCCTTGTAAAGGTTAGCTTTTTTTTTTATTATTTACTTTTCATTCTCTCAGTCGCGTTCAGAATCAATCCATACAACCCCATCTGACACGGCTGTTTTCACTAAAGGCGCTATAGCTCTGCAGTGTACCACGATGCATACTAACGCAACCCCGGTTCTGACACACAACGCTGGCGAAGCTGCCTTCTTCAGTATCTCACCGTCACTTGCTTTTCTTTTTTTCAGTTTTATTGAGTGTTCCTGCCAGTCCCGCATGTTGCTGTATGCTTTTCTTTTGTACTCCAGGACATGCAGAGGAAAGAATGGTAAAGACCAGTAACTTCGGCGCTATATGCAATCATCAGACACTCCCCATCTGCCCGTGTCATTCAAACACAGGAACATATATTGGTGTAAAAGTATAACAAAAGTGCACTTTTTCCATCGCCTTTTCCTGTAAGAAGCAATGTACACACTTCTCTCTATGCTGTGGTTTCTATTACACACCTGAAAGAAAGAGACAATATATGTGAAAATATAATCGCACTAATGCAATATTATTTGAAAGCGAACAGCGTCAGATCGGGTTTGAATTTATGCAGGAACTGGAAATTCTCTGATGCGGGACCTTCCCCCAGGGAAGAAAGTACAGTGTCAGGTGCTCATTCAGTGTAATAGAAACCATAGCACAGAGAGGTGTGTACACGACAACAAGTACACGTGATGTAAATGTAGGAAGGACGGTCCTTGGGTGTGTGGGAACTGTTAATATTTGAATGTGATGATTTTATATAGCACGGAATGAAAATCAGCACTTCTTAGCATTGCACCATGCAAGCTGTCGTATCAATCACTTACTGTAACTTGCTTTCTTTTTCTTGGTTATACAGGTAGTTTTGAATAAAAGTGCACTTGTTTTGTTTGCGAAATGAAGTGTCTGCGCACTTTTCGTGGCATTACGTGTATTTTTGAGCATGCCCGTTTGAGCAGTATAAAAAGTATAACAAAACAACGGACAGATGGGGAGTGTCTGATGATTGCATATAGCGCCGAACTTACTGCTCTTTACCATTCTCTCCTCTGCATGCCCTGGAGTACAAAAGAAACAGAATACAGATGCGCTATAGCTCTGCGTTGTACCACGATACATACTAACGCACCCCCCCAAAGGGTTCTGACACACAGATGCTGGCTAAGCTGCCTTCTTCGCATCTCACCGTCACTTGATTTTCTTTTTATTCAGTTTTATTGAGTGTTCCTGCCAGTCCCGCATGTTGCTGTATGCTGGATATGTTCACATGTATTGTCTCTTTCTTTCAGGTTTGTAATAGAAACCACAGCATAGAGAGAAGTGTGTACATTGCTTCTTACAGGAAAAGGTGATGGAAAAAGTGCACTTGAATAAAAGTGCACTTTTGTTATACTTTTACACCAATATATGTTCCTGTGTTTGAGCGACACGGGCAGATGGGGAGTGTCTGATGATTGCATATAGCGCCGAAGTTACTGCTTTTTACCATTCTTTCCTCTGCATGTCCTGGAGTACAAAAGAAACAGCATACAGCAACATGCGGGGACTGGCAGGAACACTCAATAAAACTGAAAAAAAAGAAAAGCAAGTGCGGTGAGATACGAAGAAGGCAGCTTCGCCAGCGCTTGTGTGTCAGAACCATGGGCGTTAGTATGCATCGTGGTACACTGCAGAGCTATAGCGCATCTTTAGTGAAAACAGCCGTGTCAGATGGGGTTGTATGGATTGATTCTGAACGCGACTGAGAGAATGAAAAGTGAATAAAAAAAAAAAGCTAACCTTTACAAGGGTCATAAATTGCACCGGCTGTTACAGACTGAAATCAAATGTATGCATTTATTCTAAAACAGTAAGACTAAGAGCAGTTTACTTCTCAAAACGGAGGGGCGCAGGATCAAACTCGTAACCTCTTGATTCCCAAGCGGGGGCTGAGTCTATTGAACCACAGAGGAAGTTACAATAAATTGCTGTCAATGTCGCATGTTAAAGCGGCTTTTGTTTCTGCAGTTATATTTTTGAATAAAAGCGCAATTGTGTTATTCTTGTGAAAATGTTTCTTTGCTATTTGGACTTCAGGTCGTCATACATTATATAGTTTATGCCTACATTTTGTCATCTACTACTAGAATATAAAAAACGTTTCTGTTTTAACAATGTGTTGACACAGATTACTGTAGAAACGGAACAGACATGAAATGCGTGTGTTCCAAATAACAATCTATTATTTCCACTCTAAAACTCCACTTCACTCCCAGATACTCAATCAAGCTGAAGTTCGTGCACGTTCTAAATTGGTGGGGGGATGGAATAGCCGGCTGCTCCAAACTTCTCTTTATCAGCACATTTAGAAGACAAAGGGCGCTGGCGGAGAGGTGTGAAGGGATTTAAGAAGCAATTTAAGGTGGGACGGAATTACGAGTTTTTTCGTAGCCTCTGGTAATTCTAGTGTTAAGTCTTACAATAGCTTATGCTTATCAAAGTTTGTTCATAAATTAAACCAATATTTATTTAGTGTTGTAAGGTAATGTCAATATGAAAGCGGTGGGTAAAAAACTAAACTTTTTTTATCCTTTAAACTTTATTCAGGAATCAAACTTCACTGCTGTTCTGAATGTGGCAAACAGTTTTCAATAAGATGTAACCTTCAGAGCAACAGAAGACTTCACACAGGAGAGAAGCCATATTGCTGCCTTGAATGTGATAAACAATTCTCTCTGAGCCAGCAAAGAATTAACACACGAGAGAAGCCGTATAACTGTTCTGAATGTGGTAAAAAGTTTACACAGAGATGCCATCTTCAGAGCCACCAAAGAATCCACACGGGGGAGAAGCCATATTGCTGCCCAGAATGTGGAAAACTATTCTCTAACAATAGTAATTTTCAAGTACACATTAAAATTCACTCCGGAGAGAGGCTGTATTGCTGCTCTGAATGTGGCAAAAAGTTTTCAAGGAGAAGCCATCTTCAGAGCCACCAAAGGGTTCACACAGGGGAAAAGCCGTATGACTGTTCTGAATGTGGTAAACAGTTTTCAGAAAGAAGCCATCTTCAGAACCACCAAAGAATTCACACAGGGGAGAAGCCATATTGCTGTTCTGAATGTGGAAAAATGTTTTCACGGAAAAGCCATCTTAAGAACCACCAAAGAATTCACACAAGAGAGAAAAAAATGACAGAAACTTCCCCACCTTGTCTACAGATGAACACAGTACAATGCTAAGCAGCAGAATAAAGAATTCAAAAAGTTCGATGAAAACAAAACAAAACAAAAAAAAAAACTAGTTGGGGAAACTACAAGTAAAGTGGTAAATACAATGCTCACCTCTATCTGCTTCATGTGTAAACAGAACTTACTCATGCATGGCTTATTAGGGGCGAACTAAGACCAAAAGATGTACGCTTCATCATAGATGAATAAAACAGTGGCTTGGACACAAAGTGGTTCAGATCAAATTTAAAAAAAAAAAAAAAAATAACCCATAATTGTCACTACTGCCACAAAGAACTATAAACAGTCACACATCTCATTGCTGGTTGTGGGGTACTGATTGCTGAAGGATTTTACACTGCACAACACCACAAATTGCCCAGGCTCATTCGCTGGAAACTCTGCAAGAATACTACTTTCCAGCACCAGAAAGACACTGGGACCACAACTCACACCGCACAATGGAAAATGAGGAGGTGCAGGTCACTTATAGCACAGCAATACTGACTGACTGAAAAACAGAGGCCGGAAAACCAGATGTAAGAAATCCTGGATAACAGAAGTATTAGTTCCTAGTAACTATTCAGTCCTAAGAATGGAGAGGCAAGAAAGAAACAAAATACCAAGAAATGTCTTCTGAGATATGCCAAATGAAATGTGGACCAAAAAATAAAAACGGAAGGAGTGCCTGTTGTTCTAGAATAAAGAGGACTGATAAAGAAAAACTTTCATTCCCAAGTTGACAAATTACAATAACTCCTTATGACCTGTGTGGAAAAATACAAAACAGCTTGATCAATTTGGTGTGCGTGACAAGAGCCATGCAGACCACTGCTTGCCCATGGTGTACGTGACAAGGGTCATGAAGACCCTGCGTGCCCAAAGTATGCGTGCTAAGTGCTACTTCTTGTTTTAAGGTTACTACACAAAAAACCACAACTGTGGACTCATCCAGCCCCAAACTAAGGAAACTAACAGATGTATTCCACCTGTAGATTTCTGTTAGTGCTGATTCAGGCTAATATTTTGAAATACTTGTGTAACTAAAGTCATAAGACAAAAACCCTATAAAAATTTGGGACACCAACCCCTCAGGGCAGATGAAGGGCAGGTGTCCTAGGACTGTGCTTCTCTGTCATCTTACCCTTGCCTGGTGTGTATTAATAAAAGATTTTTTACTAACTTTAATTATATCTCTCTGTCTTCAGTCACAAGAAACGACACTATAGAAAAAGTGTCCACAGTTTTCTGGCGCCCGGACGTGGGGCTAGGAGACGCCGGCTGACTCCTCAAGCGGGAAGACCTCAGCGATCTGTGTTCTTGAAGCAGACTGCCGCTACAGTGTACACCGGCAGCAGAGTAAGCAGCTCCGATAAAAGTTAGGACTGCCCTGTCCTGAGACGGCTCCTGCGAGGAGTCCCGGTCTCCTTCTGGTACAACCACGGTGACTGAGAAGGATTTCCTGACAGAGCTGACTAACACCCAGGCTGGGGTAAGTACCGTCAGGGGTTTCCGTAAAAGATAGGCTGCAGGCGGGCTTGCTGTGGAATATAAAAAGTGACTGGGAATAGTAAACGGAAAAGAAATACCTTGTTTTAAGTCACTGCTGTTGGGAAAGATAGTATAGAACAATATCCTCTGGGAATTATAAAAAGGGGGATTTAGGACGGGATCCGGTGCGTGGCACACCCATAAACACGGACAAATCTATTGGACAGAGGATAGAGCATAGAATAGAGGAATAACAGTTTAATAAAACAAGGGGAATAATAAACAAGTACGTACTGGAAATAAATACTTGCTTTCGCTGAGCACTGTGACAGTAACGTAGGAAAAGCTTCGGTATTCCACTTCTGGGAATATTAAGGGGAACACTAGAAACGGGTGAGTGGCACACTCAAAAAAACTAGTAGTTCATTGAAGACAGAAGTGAGAATAGGACACGACAAAAGGGGAATAAATCTGTCACAGCAATCGGGAGGAAAAAGCAAGGGAAAAAATGGGAACATATAACAGCAAGCCTGCCAATCGGTACCCCGAGGGTTCGAAGTCCTTAATGTTAGAAGGTTTATTTTCGGAGGATCACCAGGCTCCACATACTGGTGGAAAAAGAAAAAAAAAAAAGGGTCCCCTAGAAACTCATTGAAAAGAAGACAGGATTAGATTTTAAGAAGGCATGCAAAAAGTGGAATAAGCAAAGTGAGGGGAGATGGCCACTGGAAGGACAGGAGACGCAAGTGAAATTCAGGAAATTAGAAAAATATTATGTAGAAATGCACAAGGATGTTGTATGTAGAAATGTACGAGGATGTTGTAACAAAGGTCCGTGTTATGTTTGACAGATGGGAGTTGGTTATTAAAGATCATAATTTAAAGGCAGTACAGAAATGAATTATTGGCTGCAGAAAGTTAAAACTACACTGTGTGCACAATTATTAGGCAAGTGAGTATTTTGACCATATCATCATTTTTAATGAGTATATTCCAACTCCAAGCTGTATTAACTTGAATGCTTATTGGATTTAAGCACGTCAGGTGATGTGTATTTGTGTAATGAGAGAGGGTGTGGCCTAAGGAGATCAACACCCTATATCAAGGTGTGCAGAATTATTAGGCAGCTAGTTTTCCTCAGGCAAAATGGGCCAAAAAAGAGATTTAACTGACTCTGAAAAGTCAAAAATTGTAAAAGTCTTTCAGAGGGATGCAGCACTTTTGGAATTGCTAAGATATTGGTGTGTGATCACAGAACCATCAAACATTTTGTTGCAAATAGTCAACAGGGTCGCAAGAAACGTGTTGAGAACAAAAGACGCAAATTAGCTGCCAAAGATTTGAGAAGAATCAAACGTGAAGCTACCAGGAACCCATTATCCTCCAGTACTTTCATATTCCAGAGCTGCAACCTACCTGGAGTGCCCAGAAGTACAAGGTGTTCAGTGCTCAAAGACATGGCCAAGGTAAGGAGGGCTGAAACCCAACCACCACTGAACAAGAAACAGAAGTTGAAACGTCAAAACTGGGCCAAGAAATATCTGAAGACAGATTTTTTTCAAAAGTTTTATGGACCGATGAGATGAGAGTGACTCTTGATGGACCAGATGGATGGACCTGTGGATCAGTAATGGGCACAGAGCTCCACTCCAACGTGGAGGTGGGGTACTGGTATGAGCTGGTATTTTTAAAGATGAGCTAGTTGGACCTTTTTGCATTGAAGATCAACTCAAAATCAACTCCCAAACCTACTGCCAGTTTTTCAAAGACACTTTCTTCAAACAGTGATACAGGAAAAAGACCATGATTTTTATGAAGGCCAATGCTCCATCACTTGCATCGAAGTTCTCCACTGCGTGCCCAGCCAGTAAAGGCCTTAAAGATGAAGGAATAATGACATGGCCCCCCTTCCTCATCTGACCTAAACCCTATCGAGAACTTGTGGGCACTTCTTAAACGCTAGATTTACGGGGAGAAAACAATACACCTCTCTGAAGAGTGTCTGGGAGGCTGTAGTCACTGCTCCACAAAAGCTGATCGTCAACAGATCAAGAAACTGACAGACTCCATGAATGGAAAGGCTTATGACTGTTATTGGAAAGAAGGGTGGCTATATTGGTCATTGATTGATTGATTGATTTTTTTTGAAATGTCAGAGATGTTTATTTGTAAATTTTGAGGTGTTTGTTTATTATTCTCACTATAACAGATGAAAATAAATAAGTGAGATGGGAAAATTTTCATTTTTCCTTTAGTTGCATAATAAATCTGCACACTAATAGTTGCCTAATAATTGTGCGCACATATGTATTCCCCTGATGATGTTCACACTCACATTTCCGTTGTGAAACATTCAGGTTTCAGGTTTATTAACATTTTGGATTAACTGATAGCACTGTGTTTGTTCCATATTAAAATTAATCCTCAAAAATACAACTTGCCTAATAATTCTGCACTCCCTGTAGAAGGAAAAAAAAAAAGTTATTTATAGCTTTACAGAAAGTGCAAGCAGATTCGGGACCGCAGTCGAATGAGAAGCGGAAGAAGAGCGAGAAAGAAAAAAAAAAAACCCGTTATATCCCATACTTGTTCCTCCACCTTTCCTACACCATCCACATCCACAGCCCCCACCTTCTCCTCCGCCACCTCCAGCGCCCACCGCACCAGAATTAAAAGATGATCCCTTGGGGTCTGGTTTCTTTGAAGAATATCATTATGATCCCTCATTACACACTGATCCTGGGAATGACAAAAGTAACGTAATGGGTGCGGCGGGTGGGTTTCACGATCCTAGAACCTCCATTTCACAACGCACTAGAAGTCAAACCCTATTCCTTCAGCCCCCTAATCAAAACACCATCTTTCAATCCCCTTAAAGTCCCCCAAACCCACAGGCCCCTTATTCGAATGCCCCCTGATTGAGATCCCAGAACCCCCCGACATGATTCAATGCAACCTGCAGGAGCTAATAACCCCACTACTGTAATGATACATCGTAACTGGGACATTCAAGAGCTGAAGGATGTTGTGTCCGAATTGCCTGATCCCAAAGTCATCGGTGTGTTTAAAAAATTCATAGAACAATTACAGTAGCTGTATGATATGTATAAGCCTAATGCTGCAGAATGAACTCAGGTGCTGTGGAGAAAGCTTGGCACCACATGGGACACTGTCAATCATGGACAGCATAACGGAAACCCGCGTCAGTGGAACGAGGCGTTGCCTCGGGGCCAGGATGAAGGTCCCTTTATTACGCAATGGGAACATGTTAAAATAATATTAAGGACAAGTATAAGAAAGGCAGAGACTGGTCTTTTATCTCGGCTATGGACATAGGAAACCGCAGGGACCCCTAGCCATTCTCTTCAACTGCCTTTGCTCACCCATAATTCAGAGACTGATCCATTATTGACTTTGCTGGCTGGTGAATGGCACTGAAACTGTTTTCCTCGTGGACACAGGAGCCACGCGCTAAACACTTTCGCTGAAGGAGGTCCCTGCCTCAAGAGATTCTTCAAGTTCAGCTGCATTCCAGTGATTCCACTTTAACACACCGATGTCTTTTAAATCAGCTCTGTACAGTTAACCTCTTAGGAAGGGATCTCATGACAAAACTTTCTCTCTCCATTTCAATTAAATGTTTCCCCACGCACCATCCTTCTTAAAGCCCTTCACTCTTTTCCCTCCTGTCTTTTTCCCCACTTACAGGTCCCTGACACTTTACACTGTACTACTCAATATTTCCCTGTAGAAGTAGACACCCCCTGGCTGGAATCTTTTCTTTCTCTAGGTACCTGCCCCGAAACCCTTCACATTCCCTGTATCTTCATTTCATCCACAAAAGCTGCTGCTTATGTTCATCTCACATACTCACAGAATATTTTCTATCTTGGTGGTTCAGTACCTCATGTTTCTTTAGCTAAATCAAGCACTGTACATTGGGCGGAAATCGGACCATGGGTAGAACAATGTCTTAATAGAACAGACTGGTTACAGGTAGCATCAGGTATTTTTGATACCTCAGACCATTTGATAACTAAAGTTGTGCTCCAAACTGATTTTTTAGTGCATCGTGCATTGTGCCGCACTTCCTTTTCTGTTTTTTCATTGCAAACTACTTCCCCTTCTTGGCTCTCTATGCTTCCTGATTCACTGTGGTCCCAGGGAAAGAATGATTATGGAAGGATAGCCCATTGTGAGCCTCTGGTGATCTACCCAAAATCTTCCTTCCGTCCGCAACCTGCTCAGTATCCTCTGTCTCCCGAAGCAGAGGCTGGCATCTCCGCCGTACATTCTGATCTTGTGAAACGCGGTGCGATTATTCCATTAGATATCCCCCGTCAATTCCCCTATTTTACCTGTAAGAAAGGCTGACGGTTCATGGCGCTTTGTTCAAGACTTACGACAAGTGAATTCTGCAATCTTTCCTTGGGCCCCTATTGTTCCTAATCCTTCCACTATTCTTTCTGCAATCCCTCCCTCTGCTCGTTATTTTTCTGTGATTGATTTAGCCAATGCTTTCTTTTCTGTCCCTGTACACCCTGATTCTCAATTTTGGTTTGTCTTTACTTTCCAAAACCGCCGATGGACATGGACTGCCATGCCTCAGGGATATACTGAAGCCCCTTGTGTGTATGGACAAGCGCTTGCTCAAAGTTTAGAAGGGTTCTGGCCAGACCGAGGTAGTACATTAATACAATATGTAGATAATATTATGTTATGCAGTACTACAGAAGACGATTGTGAGCAGGACACTAAAAAATTACTATTATTCCTGGGAGAAAATGGGCATAAAGTTTCAAAGCCTAAACTGCAATTAATTCAAACGACTGTAAAATATCTAGGTCATGACATTACAAATGGAACAAGAGCTCTTTCTAGCGATCGCATTACCACCATTCAAAATCTTCCTAGACCTGTCACAAAACAACAGGTTATGTCTGTATTGGGCATTTTCGGATACTGCCGGCAATGGATTTCGAATTTCACTGAAAGAGCACAGCCATTACAAAATCCAGCAAACACCCCTGGCCTTCCTCTTTCTGGTCAAGTGCAATGGGACGAGCAGGCTGAGAAGGCTCTCTGTGACTTGAAAAACGCACTCTGTTCGTGGACGAAAAGGGGGGATATATGAATGCAGTTTTAACACAGTTACATGGGGATAAACAAAGGCCAATAGCATGTTTTTTGAAAAAATTGGATCCACTCGCTGCAGCACTTCCGCCTTGCCTTAGGGCTGTGGCTGCCACAACAGGAGCTGTGCTAGCCAGTACAGATATAGTGCTCATGAGCCCCCTAACAGTAAAGGTGCCTCACGCTGTACATTCCATTTTAGTACAGGCTAAGACCTCACATCTCACTACTGCTAGGGCAATACACTATCAGAATGTACTCTGTACTCTGTCAAACATTACGATTGAAAGATGCTCCACTTTAAATCCAGCCACCCTGTTGCCAACAGATAACGAAGGTGAACCGCATAATTGCCATAAAGAAATAGCAAAGGTTGTAAAGCCTCGAATAGATCTACAGGAAACACCTTTAGAAACTGGAGAAATTATTTTTGTAGACGGATGTTCTTTGCGATTGGAAAACGGAACACCCTCAACTAGTTACGCAGTGGTCCAAGGGGACCGCCTGCTGGAAGCAAATGAATTTCATCAAGTTTGAGTGCACAAGCGGCTGAACTAATAGCGCTCACCAGAGCATGTCAGCTGTCTGAAGGAAAAATCATAATTTATACAGATTCTAGATATGCCTTTGGAGTCTGCCATGATCATGGGGCATTATGGAAATTGAGGGGATTTAAGACCAGTACTGGCAAACCCATCCAACATCAAAAGTTAATCGAATCCCTCTTAGAAGCCATAACTAAACCATCAAAGCTAGCGATTGTTAAATGTCAAGCTCACACAGGAAAGCAGGATCCTGTCAGCAAAGGAAATGAATTAGCAGACTACTTTGCTAAAAAGGCTGCATACAGTAACACACCAATCTCTTTATTCCAACAGAGAAATGACCAGGACTCTGATAATCAAATTATTTCTTTACAGAGTGCAGCCACGGACATCGAAAAGAAAAAATGGTCCAAAGAAGGGTCCCTCTCTGATGGAGTCTGGACTCATAAGCAAACTAACAAACCTTTTCTCCCAAAGGCTTCTTTTCCAGGTATGGCAAAAATAGCCCATGGCCTCGACCATGCTGGGAAAGATGCCATGGTCGGGATGTTGAAAAACATTGGGAAGCTGTAGGCTTCTCTACATATGCAGAGCAATTCTGTAGACGCTGTGCATTATGTCAAAGGTTTAATGTAGGAAAAGGCACACAGGTAAGTCCCGCGTTACTCCTAACCCAATGGGTCCGTTTGAGCACCTCCAAATGGATTTCATTGAGCTAACACCGTCTAGAGGTTACCGATATTGCCTTGTGATTGTCGATGTGTTCTCCCGATGGGTAGAAGCTTTCCCTTCTAAACACAATGATGCTAAAACAGTTGCTAAGGCACTAATAAAAGAAATTATTCCAAGATGGGGCATCCCGCAAAAGTTACAAACAGACAATGGTACTCACTTTGTGAATTCCATTATAAATGAATTAACCACCTGGCTGCAGATCAATGTACATCATTACTGCAAATATCATCCACAAAGTGGGGGTATCGTAGAACGATGCAATGGCACCCTAAAGGCTAAGCTTGCAAAAATTTGTGAACAAACCAATTTATCATGGCCAGACGCTCTGCCCCTGGCCCTAATGGGATTGAGGGGACGGACACACCGACAATTGGGACTATCGCCGTTTGAAATCCTGACCGGACGACCCATGCCCGTTGGCATGGTTATAGGAAATGTGAACCTGCATACCATGGACAATGATTTTCTTTCTAGTCTTACAGGTCTCCGAGCGTCCCTGAAGGAAGTCCACGAGCAGGTTAATCAGGCCTGGAGAACCAGCCCTCCATCTGAAGACTCGCCGATTCCCTTGGGCACCTGGATTCTGGTTCGAGACACCCGGAGGAAACATTAGCATCAGCCTAGGTGGAGAGGACCGTTCCAAGTTCTTCTGTCCACACCACACGTCGTAAAGGTTGAAGGATTGCCCGCCTGGATTCACGCTTCACACTGCAAAAGATGGCACCCTTAATATACATAATCTTATTGTTTTCCATTCTATTATTCACTTCACGAGTGACACTGACTTTCCAGGTGGAAGAAACTGCCTCATTCCAGGTTGATGTTTGTGTAATTGCCCCCTGTACTGGCAGACAGGAACAATGGGAATGGCCTGACAAATATGTTTGTGTAAGCTACCCTTGGTATGACTCTGATTCAGGTTCCTCCTCAGAGGACTCTGAATGTGGATTTTGGAGCGCGTGTTTGCAAATACAGGACCAAATGACTGGGGTTATGAACCTTGGCAGGCTACACAATATGGCCTGAAAACTCGATTCTCTATTTTAAAGGGACACACCCCTCATGAGTGTGCCGAGAATCATTGTAATCCATTAATCATTACTCTGAAGAATCCTTCTTTGCATGATTCAGGAACTTATGTCTTAGCTGCATATGCAAGTGGTTATGATCCCCGAGGATTTTTTCAAATTAAGGTTAGGACACCCACTCTCTCTCCCTCGTCCCCCTCTCTTACTCAGTTTCTTACCACTGTATCTCCACACGATGAATCACCCCTGGTTCAGATTTTGCATCTAAATACCTTAACCAGCACTTTCTCTGTGGAGACAGGCTATGGGGATCAAAATAGATGGTTGCAGTGGGTAATCTATTCAGCAAAACAGGTTAACCGTTCACATTGCTACGCTTTGCAGCGCGCTCTCATTTAGCTACAGTCCCTTTCCCACTATCCAACATTTCTGACCCCACTGGGTTACCTTGTCTTCTCTACTTGTTTACTAGCCCCAAAATCCCCACTAATTCCGAATGTGCTAATCTATCTTCCCTTTTTCCCCCCACCTGTCATATGATTACCCCCATGTTTCAATCTCACGAAGGTAATTTCACATGCTTTAAATCAAATGGAACTGCTTGG
Organism: Polypterus senegalus; assembly: GCF_016835505.1. NCBI lineage: Eukaryota > Metazoa > Chordata > Cladistia > Polypteriformes > Polypteridae > Polypterus > Polypterus senegalus. Next base: position 181,527,176 of record NC_053161.1, read on the forward strand.
GTAGGAGAATTACCTTCTTCCTTCTGCTCCCAGACCTTCCATGTTAACTCCTCCTCTTTTAATTCCACTCTTTCAAAGTTTTTGCTTTCCCAAACTACCCCTAGGTCTGATATTTGGTGGATGTGCCGCAGGTCAAAACTATTTGATATCTTGCCTTTCGATTGGTCTGGCACTTGTGCCCCTATACAGCTGGTTATGCCTTTCCGATTACTGTCCTTACCCTCTTCACACTCTCTGTATCACCCCTCTTATTCCCAGCTCCACTATTTCCCGCCAAACCCGTTCTCTCCCAGATTCTTCGTCTAGTTTCTCCCTACACGGTCCAGGAGTATATATTGATTCCATAGGAGTCCCCAGAGGAGTCCCAGTTAAATTTAAAGCCAGGGATCAGGTAGCTGCTGGGTTTGAGTCCATAATACCTCAGATCACCATCAATAAAAATGTTGATTGGATCAATTGTTTGTATTATAACCAACAACGATTCCTCAACTTCACAAAAACATGCTATTGAAGGAATCCATGAGCAGTTGGATCGTACCTCTCTAATGACCTGGCAGAACAGGTTGGCCCTAGATATGCTTTTAGCAGAAAAAGGTGGTGTCTGTGCAATGTTTGGATACACTTGTTGCACCTACATTCCCAATAATACTGCTCCTGATGGCTCTATCACTCGTGCATTAGCCGGTCTCACTGCCCTTTCTAATGAACTTGCCGCTAAATCTGGCATCCCTAACCCTTGGGATCAGTGGTTTACGTCCAGTTTCGGGTCCTGGGGCCAATGGCTAAAGTCAGCATTTATTTCTTTGGCAGTAGTATTCATTGTTCTTCTCCTTGTTGGCTGCTGCATTATTCCTCTTATTCGCTATATAATATCCAAATATTTCACTGCTTCTGTGGCCAAGGCCTATATGCTACACGAAGAACGTATACTCCAATTTGCTTCTTTAGTTTCCACATCCCCTTCCCCCTCTCCTCCTCCTTCTCCATTTCTTGCCTCCGCCGTCTAACTTTCCCTTATCCCTTGTCACGCACAGATTGTTCAAAAGGGGGGAATGTGGAAAAATACAAAACAGCTTGAGCAATTTGGTGTGCGTGACAAGAGCCATGCAGACCACTGCTTGCCCATGGTGTATGTGACAAGGGTCATGAAGACCCTGCGTGCCCAAAGTATGCGTGCTAAGTGCTACTTCTTGTTTTAAGGTTACTACACAAAAAAACACAACTGTGGACTCATCCAGCCCCAAACTAAGGAAACTAACAGATGTATTCCACCTGTAGATTTCTGTTAGTGCTGATTCAGGCTAATATTTTGAAATACTTGTGTAACTAAAGTCATAAGACAAAAACCCTATAAAAATTTGGGACACCAACCCCTCAGGGCAGATGAAGGGCAGGTGTCCTAGGACTGTGCTTCTCTGTCATTTTACCCTTGCCTGGTGTGTATTAATAAAATATTTTTTACTAACTTTAATTATATCTCTCTGTCTTCAGTCACAAGAAACAACACTATAGAAAAAGTGTCCACACCTGCAAAAAGAAGCCTTATTAGGAACAATGCAGGTTGAGTCCTTGTGGGAAACGTACGAGAGTGAGAAGTTAAGCAGTACGATGAGTACTAAAGAGTGAAGTTCACTCCTGTTTTGATGGTAAGCACAACTAAAAAATTTGTAAGAATTAAACCTGAGAGAAGCAGAATTGCTCTTCTGAACTTGGTAAACAAATCTGGCACAGAAATACTCTTCTGATGCACATTAAAGTTCACGCAGGAGAGAAGCCATATGGGTGTTCTGAATGTGACAAATAGTTTTCATGGAGAAACAACCTTTTGGATACAACATCAACATTTATTTAAATAGCACATTTTCAAATAAACAATGTAGCTCAAACTGCTTTACAAGATGTAATAAGAAGGAAGTTAATATAAAACATAAACAAGACTTGGCAATAATATACAGTATGCAACAAAGAAAAAGGTAATGTTGAATGGCCAAGTGGACAGAAAAAAAGTAAAAAAAAAATCCATTTAGGCCGAAGAGAAAAAAAAATCTGCAGGGGATCCAAGGCCAAAACACTGCCCGACCACCTCTGGGCATTCTAGCTAACATTGTACCTAAATCAGTCCTCATGGTTTACATGCTTCACATGAAGATTTTGATGATGATGGCCATGTGGACACCTGGAACACCTGCCATTTAATCCATAAACATGAGGCAGTGTGGTATGTTGATCAGGATGTGATGGAGCACATCGTCACCACAGAAGAAGAGAATAGTACAGATCTAGATATGGAACTGCACATCCCACAGGAAAATGATAATCCAGTGTCCATATAAACTAATAGGGATACAACTAAAATGTAGCTATAAAAAAGCCATTTTAAAATAATTAGTTTTTATCCGTATGTTTAATGTTCTGCAGTATTAGGCTGGTGAATTTCTTTTGATAAAGTATTTTAAATTTAAGGTGTGTAATAGCAAAAGGCTACCTCACCAATTCTTTTCAGATTGGATTTTGAAATTATAAGTAGACCTTCATTTGAAGATCTGAGGTTATGACAGGGAATGTAAGGGGACAGACATTCTAAAATGTAGGACTGAGTGAGATTATTTAAGGCTGTGTAAACCATTACAGTCGATCTCCTACTTCCAAACAGGTTTCAGTCTGTAACTCCATTTTGTTCATAAATCCAGCATGTATTGGCATCTGTTAATAAATGTTTTAGTTTCAGACGTCTCTTGATTTGGACATATGAACAATGTTTTTTGGTAGTTTTTAATGTGCTTTGAGCGAATTACAAGTATTGTACACGAAATAGTTATTTTTCTTATTATAAAGATCTTCCCACCCCCGCTGCCACCACTCGGCAGACATGCAAATTATCCTTAAGTGCTAATTTTGGACTTGAGGACCACTTTGTTCATATATATGAAAGTTCACATCTCAAACGTTCTTAAGTAGGGGACTATCTGTCGTAGTATTTTAAAGTCAATTCTAAATGACACGAGTAACCAATGTAACGACACTAAAACTGATGAAATGTGCTCAGACTTTTTTTTTCTGGTTAAGATTCTTGCTGCTGCATTCTGCACTAACTGGAACTGATTGATGGCTTTCTTAGGTAGTCCTGTAAAGAATACATTATGGTAATCTATTTGACTGAAAACAGAAGTGTGAACTAATTTTTCAGTGTCTTATAAAGTTATTAGGGGGCTAACGTTCGCTCTATTCCTGAAGTAGAAAAAGCAGTCCTGGTAATCTGATTAATATGTGATTTAAAATTTAGGTCAGAGTCGGTGATTACATTTAAATTCTTTACCTCCAACTTCACTTTTAAGCCCAAGGCATCAAGTTTATTTCTAATGCCCTCACAATATCCATGTTTGCCAATAACTTAGATTTCTCTTTTCTCCTTATTAGTCAGAGAAAGTTACTACTCGTACATTCAGTAATATACAGGATCACAAAAGAATTCACACAGGAGAAGCCGTTTTGCTGCCCTGAATGTGGAAAACAATTCTGTCACAATAGCACTCAGTCAGTCATTTTCCAACCCGCTGTATCCTAACATAGGGTCATGGGGGTCTGCTGGAACTAATCCCAGCCATCACAGGGCACAAGGCAGGAACAAACCTCGGGCAGGGCGCCAGCCCACTGCAGACAATCACACTCTTCACAGTTCATTTTTGTAAGGCCCAAAATCACACAAGAAGTGCTGCAATGCGCTTTAACGGTCCCTGCCTTTTGACAGCCCCCCAGCCTTGATGCTCTAAGAAGACAAGGAAAAACTCCCCCCAAAAAACAACATTTGTAGGGATAAAAATGGGAGAAACTTTAGGAAAGGCAGTTCAAAGAGAGATCCCTTTCCAGGTAGGTTGGGCGTGCAGTGGGTGGCAAAGAGAAGGGAGTCAATACACCACAATACACAGAACAGAACACAAGTAATCCTCAATACAATATAATAGTGTGATAGAAATAATACAAATATAGAGAAGAATTGAACAGTAGATGATATCACATAATACGATTTGGATTTGTTTAGAGTCCTGGAGACCTCATCCATACATCTGCCTCCTCCATTGAACCATTCCACAGCTAAGTCAGTGCTGGGCCAGCCAATCCGAATAAAAGACTCATCTAACCAATGATTTCTGTGATCCTCCATCAGAAATGACTTTACCTTTGGCAGGTAGAATAACTTGGCAGGTGGGCCATGGCATCAAGTGCCACATTTGAGAAGCGAGAAGAGAAACAGAATAGGTGAGGGTTAGTAACAAGTTCTAACTATCATGTTATGTTTTATTGCTAATGACCATCAACAGAGATGCAGTCTGCACAGTTAATCAGCAGCTCTAGTCAGGGTGTGCTAAACTGAAGTTGTGAGTCTTCAGCTGGAATTTGAAAGCTAAGACCAAAGTGCCATCTCTTACAGTAGCAGACAGACCAATCCACAGTTTAAGGGTACTGTAACTAAAAGCTCCTACTGTTATTTTATTAATCCTTGGAATCCTAAACAGACCATCCTGTTGAGATCTTAATGTGTGCTCTTGTTTGTAAGACATGATAAGTTCAGACAATTAAGCTGGGCCTTGGCCATTTAAGGCTTTATATGTTAAAAGGAGGATTCTGAAATCTGCCCTAAACTTAACTGGGAGGCAGCATAAGGATTTAAAAACTGGAGTTATGTGTTCCTATTTTCTTGTTCTTGTAATAATTCTTGCAGCAACATTTTGGATTAACTGGAATCTGAATAAAGAACAGTTTGAAGATCCAGTGAACACTGCATTGCAGTAGTCAATCTTACTAGAAATAAATGCATGAATTAATTTCTCAGAATCCTCCTTATTTAGAAAATGCCTTAATTTCTGAACATTTTGAAGATGGAAGATGTGCGCTTTAAATGACATACTAGAGTCAAAGATAACTCCTAGATTGGGGGCTGACTCAGTAAAATTAATGGTGATTCCAACAGAGTTAATTGATGACAAACTATTGTTGTGTTTAGCATTATTCCCTCCAATAGTTAACATCTCTGTTTTATCTGTTTAATTCACTAATCCACTCATTTAATTCACTAACACAACTCATTAAAGACAACATCAGAGAACCTTCATTTGGTTTTGATGAAAGTATAACTGGGTGTCATCTGCATACGAGTGAAAATTAACATGATGTTTCCTTTTGCGAGATCCCAGTGGAAACATGAAAAGTGAAAACAGTAAAGGTCAAAGTACTGACCCCTGCAGGACACCATAACTCACTTCTTTGTGTAATGATGGAGTGCTGTCAGCACATTTCTCTACGTGTTACAATCAATTTGATAAATAAGAACTAAACCAGGCGAGCACACTGCCTGTGAGCCCAACGTCATTCTCTAGCCTGTGCAGTGAAATAGAATGATCAATGGTGTCAAATGCTGTGCTTAAGATCCCAGGCCTGGATCAATACATATTACTTATGCTACAGTTACATTTAGAGATTGAAACTTGACAGATGTTTGTTTGTAGTTCATATCTCATTGAGCCTCCATTTGACTCCATCAGGTCCTAGTGGTCTGCTAAACACATCAGCCTGTCTTTAGGGTCTCTGAGATTGGAGAAGGCCAGGAGTCCAACTGTACAGCATGCACTGATGTGCTTCAGCATCACGACTGGTGACAAGTTAGAGATGGCAGATAGCCTGTGCAGTGAAATAGAATGATCAATGGTGTCAAACACTGTGCTTAAGTCTAACAACAGAATTACAGTGGAGTTTCCTTCATCAGAGGATATCAGAATGGTATTTACAACGTGCATTAGTGCGATTTCTGTATCCGCATTAAAACTCACAAAGGGGAGAAGCCAAATGACTGCTGTTAATGTGGCAAAGAGTTTTTACAAAGAAACAACCTTTTGACTCGCAATAGAATTCAAACAAGGAGAAGCAGTTTGTAATAAATGTGGCAAACACTTACCTGAATCACATTTATTGGCCAAATATGCACACATAAAAGGAATTTAACTCCAGTTTTGATGACACTCCAAGTGTAAGTTACATAATTGACAAACACATAACACTTAAATCACACACCTGAGATAAGCAAAAAAAACTGTGTGTGTATATATATATATATATATATACAGTATATATAATATAAGCTATTTTTTTGGGGGGGAGGGTTAATTTTTAGTACCTCTTTAAGGCCATCAAACACAAATTTATTTTAATACATAGTCAAGTCAAGTTGAGGAGCATACACTGGTACAGAGTGTTGCTGCTCCCACCACACGACGAAACAACTTGGGATCCCGGTTGGCAACCCCCTAGGAAGACATGCGGCCCAGTCCCACCCTCCAGAAATGACCCTCTATCTGCCACAGCCAGGAGTTATGTGGGTGACCCCTTGGCCTGGTCCAGCCACTCAGGTCCCCAAAAATGAGGATCTTACAAGATGATCACCCTCGGGGAAAACACGCCACATGGCTGTAGTGCCGCAACTGACGCTTTCTCACAATGCAGGTCATGTGCCTGATTCGGGGCTCCATGAGCAACACAAAGTCAAAGCAACGGTGCCCAAGGATTTTCCGGAGAGACACAGTACGAAAGGAGTCCAGTCTTCATCTCAGGTCACTGGATAGCGTTCATGTTTCGCAACCATATAGCAAGACAGGAAGCACCAGGACTCTAAAGACTTGGACCTTCGTCCTTTTCCATAGATCTCTTGAGTGTCACACAGCCCTTTCCAGTGACCTCATGAGCCCCCATGCTCTCCCAATACGTCTACTGACTTTATAGGATGAGTCACCAGAGTCATGAATGTCACTACCAAGGTAAGTAAACCTCTCAATTAAGTCGACACTCTCTCTGCATACAGACACACTGCTGGTGGCCGTGCCCAAGAGGTCATTAAAGACCTGGATCAATACATATTACTTATACAACAGTTACATTTAGATTCTGAAACTTGACAGATGTTTGTTTGTAGTTCATATCTCATTGAGCCTCCATTTGACACCATCAGGTCCTAGTGGTGTGCTGAACACATCAGCCTGTCTTTATGGTCTCTGAGACTGGAGGAGGTCAGGAGTCCAACTGTACAGCAGGCACTGATGTGCTTCAACATCACGACTGGTGACAAGTTAGAGATGGCAGATAGTTCAGCTGGACATCATCCTATATGACTACCCAAGCAGACGGCACATTAAGAGCCCACCGAGTGTGTCTACTCTAGTCGAACTGACCAGACGGCCCTGACATAACAACCTGTACAGCTGTAGACGACTCCACTTTACTGGTCAGTTTAGCACACACGGCACTGAGGCTGTCAAGTCTGAACCATTAAATCATTCATAACCTATTCTAACCTACCTCTCAGTTCTAGTTGTGTTACTACACGAGAAGACTGGGCCAGCACAAATGAAACTAAACACTCAGTATTGTCACTGCCAACTAAAAAAGTTTATTAGTAATGATTCAGTATAAATTGTTCAGCCATGTCAAGAAATATTTACAATTAACAATAATGATGGGTCAGTTGAATTGAAATAAAGAACGAACAAAGAAGATTAATTTAGCAAACAGACTGATCAGAGAATATACTGAAGCTGAAGTATTAAAACTGCAGGTCACCCACTTCTATAGATTATATAGAAATAAAAGAACAATGTAATGGGGATAAACATGTTTACTTGTACAAAAAAGGAATAAAACTGTACAATGCAGCTATAAAAATTAAAGAAAAAATGAAGATTTCATGAATTGGATAAAAACAGATAAGCAGACAATTTCAAATATATAGAACTTAATGAAGGATCTTTACCAATAAAAGTGTCCTTTATTATTGACCTCAATAGTTAAATCAAACCTACACAACTCTATTACGCACAGTCAGTCAGTTCAGCACTCAGAAATCCAAAGACCAGTAAAACCAGTGACACGTTTATCAGAGGAGGCGCTGAGATGGAATCCCAAGTTGAAAAGCCTCAGTGATGCTGACCTTGTGCTTTCAACTGCTGCAGTTCAAGTACAGAATGGCAAACTCTTCTCTCTCACTAAAGATTCACTTTCACTAGTAATAAAAGTGTATTAATGCGTATTTTAAATTTCACTATAAACATATATATATTTACATTTATATCTATTTAGTTTATATTCTTGTCTAAATTCACTACAAGTAAAATATTCTGTTTAACAGACGAATGGTGCTGATAAGAAACAGAAAGGACCGTCACTCTCTCCCCCAACACCACATGACGTCCCACTCACCGTCCGCTGGTCCATAAATGAACAGACCTTCTGCCTCTGCTAGAGAAATCCTCTCAACTGCTCCTCGAGCTTTAATAAGAGTCGATGACAAACACAGAAACAGAGAGGACGTCACTCACAGAGGCACTTTCTATACTCAGAGACTCACTGAAGCCAAATGAGCCTCCAGCATCAACACATCCAGAATGACGTGAAGTCTGTGGATCTTCACAAAGTGCCTACAGATCTTCACAGCACTTCATCAGGTAGTTGTAGAAGCCTTCTGTCAGCTCCTCATCTTCTACTGTATAGAGGTCATTACCTGGTGACCTTTAGGATCTTCATCATTTTTAAACCATTTGGATGACACCTTTGAGATACAACAGCCTGTTGGACAAGAAAATACAAGAGTTTGGTGCTCTAAAGTCATCATAGGTCTCTCCTACTAGATATATTACAATAATAAAGTTTAACTTGTTATCTGAACTAAGTTACCAGCAGGTGATCATCTGCTCCATGATCTTTTATGATGAACTCCACCAGTTTTTCATGTTCAGTCCTCCTGGAGGCCCTGCTGATCTCTGCAGCCCCTTGTTCTCCAGTCCGCTGCCCCCCTGCAGCCACACAGCCAGCGTGGACACACAAATAAAACATCAAACTGTCACATGAAGTGTTTGTCTGATGCTGGCTGTCTGGTGTTGGTCTGAACTCTCCTGTTTCCTCAGTAAAGTGGACACAATGGAATGGAGTTCAGACTGAGAGGATTCCTCTGTGGTTCACTACACAAACTCCTGCTGGAGGAGATCTCAATAGTTTTGTAGAAAAAATCAAGTACTTCAGAGTATTACGAATACACCGATCTGGACACTGGCTGAAGTAACATACAAGGCACAGAAAAGCTTTGTAGATACTTTTATTCTATTATAAAATAACCAATCTAACACACTCCATGTGACAAGTGGTCCTTGACAAACCTGATGACAATCCTTCATGTCACGTTCAACTTTAAGGTCTTTGCTCAAGTCGATCTGAGTATTAACTACGATGGTAGCCTAAGTTTTCCATGAATACCTTGGGGTGGCTGTATCTGTGTATTCATCAAGGAGTTCACTGCTGCCATGTTCTTCTTGGTCCTGACTTTAGACATTAAAATATTGATGTTATCCAGTAAAGGTTCACCTGTTCACACTGAAACACACACTGGTGTATTTAAAGTGACACTATTTGACCTCATTTGAACACTCGAGTATTTCAAATTCCAAGTTGACTTAAACGGACTGTGTCCCCTATTTGAATGTGAAGTGTCACCTTAGATTGTCCAAAGATCCCAAAAGGAGCAGCTCCACAAGCAGGGTACCTGCACCAGCAGTCAGTAATGGTGCCCTCAGAACAAGTACCAGCAACTGTAAGGAATTCTGAAAAGGCACCAGTCATCTGGCACCCACTAAAGAGAGCAGAGGAGCTGGCACAGGAAATTGAAGAGAAAGAGTTTACATAAAAAAGGAAATAGTAAATGTTTACCAGCCATACGAGCAGCTCTCCACTTTCTAATGGCTGGCATGTCATCCTAAGATAAGGAAGATATCTACAGTGCCCTCCACTATTATTGGCACCCCTTGTAAAAATTAGTGAGAAGGGTTAGAGAAAAATCAGTTTACTGAAGAGCCGTTATCTTAAACTGAAAAAATGAGAAACATCTGATTTTTAATTTAAAGAAAAACAAAACCTTCACCCAGAAATGAACATTTTCAACAAAAACAATGTGGCGCAATTGTTGGCACCCTTGGAAATTAATGTGAAACAATGCAGCTAAAGCATGTTTCCCATTTAGGTTGGACATTGTTATGTTGATTGGAGTGTACAGGAACTTTTCAGCTGAAATCAATGACTTCCTGATTAACTGAGATACAACTGTGAGGAGACACAGAACCAAATATCCTTAGCCAGCAATAATCATGGCAAAGAAAATAGAACACCTAATCCAAATGAGGGAGAAGTGTGTCGCCATTCATAACTCAGGAAAGGTTATAAAAAACAGCTACTCACCTGTAAATGGCTATTTCTACAATTAGGGCAAAAATAAAAAAAGTGGTCATCAACTAGAACTGTGACAAACTTGCCTGGAAGAGGACCCGAGTTTAT